>NC_087254.1:31112435-31423268 GCF_037042905.1 Lytechinus pictus
TCTCACAGCAACTTTGGTTACAAATGAAGATGATTATTTTTGAAACTATGAAAAGTTGAAAACGTCGAATAAATGTTGATTGCGTGTGTCATGATGTTTTTGTGATTTATTCATCAAATACAAAATGAATTCTACTTCTCACGGCAACTTTCGTTACAAATGAAGATGATTATTTTTTAAACTATGAAAACGTCGAATGAATGTTGGCTAGGTGTGTCATGTTGTTTTTTGTAATTTATTTGAATTGAAATGCGTAACGAAATATTCATTTTCAGTACTTTTTTCTCCCATCAACTTTCGATATGAATGATAATTGTCAATTGAAAATCTCTTTCATGAATTAATATTTAATATATAAATTACAAAACACACATTTTCCTTTATTTCAGTTTAAATGGCATATCCACTATAAATTTTGATATCCATCATCACGTAAACAACAATACTTAAAAGGCGGTATCGTGCCAGAAAGGTTTATGATGTGTGCCCGCCGAGTATGTGGTCGGTTGTGAATCGACGTGTTTTGCAGTAAAACTTACTGGTGATGAATGTAAGTGATTTATAGTTACTGTTACTGTGATTAAATCTTGTCTTGAATCTTTGTTAGAAGTGTGATTATGTTTCAGAAGTTGAGAAATGAGAAGCTTGGCTATAATTTGGGGAATGGGGAGAAACCCGACATATAAATGAAAATATTCCAAGTACAATCCCATTTGAAGGTGTAGCGAGTGTTATGTGACCAAATATATATCGGACGATTCACTCCAGACACGTCCAGACAGGACAGCACGTGCGTGAGCTGAATGATGTAGGCCTGTCTGGTTTTAGACTTTTAGTAATAGTAGACTCGCACTTACACTCGCCTCAGTCAAATTCATTGCATCTTATTTCATTCGATCGGAACTAAAAAATAAACACACATACTCTCGCAACCATTCAATGGGATCGTAACTAGGCCCGACTTGTATAACTCAAATAATAGTCATTTACTAATAGCTTATACAGTCATACGATCTACATTTGTAGCCGTAGCCTCACGCTAACTCACATTAGTCAAATCCGATTGCAAAACAGATTCGACCCAAAATATTCAGCTTCTCGTAATTTCGTGATTTTCAAAAATATTTTAATTAGCGCACGCTGACTCTCGCCATCATCGGATAGGTTCAAAACTCAAATATAACTGAAAATCTTAAATATAACTCAAATAAGTGCAAATGGATATCATTTTTTATATTTCAGGGTAAAATTTCGGATACCCGTCCGCCGTCCGGTTTTCAGTGTCGGGTATCCGAATATTGAAATATCCGTTTCAAGTCAGGCCTATTTATTACATTTCCTTTTTTTATATCCTTCATTCGTTCTCCCTTCCACTTGTTTTTATTTTCGTTCTTTCTCTCCTTCCATTATTTTCTTTCTTTTTTTTCATTCTGGCCTCCCTTCATTCTTTCCTCCCTCTCTTTTCTCCTTTCTTTCTTTCATTATTTATTTCATTTTGTCCTTATTCTTTTCCCTTATACTTTCTTTCCCCTTTCTTCCTTCATTCCTTCCTTCCTGTTTTCTTCTTTCTTTGTTTCTTTCTTTCCAAGAATGAAGGAAACATATTCTTTCCTTCATTCTTTCTTTCCTCCTCCTTTTTTCTTACTTTCTTTCTGTCTTTCCCTTCTTTATTTTGACTTTCACACATTTATTCATCTTCCCTTCTTTTCTTTTATTTTCTTTCTATATTCAATTCACAGAATGACGAAAACCTTTTTCTCTATTATTATTCTCTCTCTCATCCTTCTTTTATTAGAACTTTCTTATATTTTTTATTATTTCCTTCATTTTTTTCTTTCTTTCTTCTCAATTCATCTCTTTTCTTTCTCTCCTTCATTCTTTCGTTCACCCTCCCTTCCAATTTTGTATATTTTTTTCACAAGTCTAACACTGTGTAGCCTTCTTTCTTGATCTTTTTTTTGTCAATTGTTCCGTATTTCATTTTGTAAAATCTGGTCACCCTGGCCAGGACTCGGCTTCAACTTCAAACCAAATAAACAATGAGTCGTCAGACTAAAATAGGTGACTTTTGTCGTTGTGATCGGCGACCAGAACAACTTGAACAAGAGTCAAGAAAAAGAAAGGCCAAGGGTAGCGCCAGTAAATCAAGTTCAGCCAGGACAGAAAATAATTAAGAGCAAAAGAATTTTTGAAAAAAAATCGGGCAAGCAGTTTATTCTATCGGGCAAGCAAATTTTTTTATCACTTGCCCTGTTGGGCAAGTGATGAATTTTTTTGTAGGGGCCTGTTATAAAACAAATAATGCACTTGCTCTGTCATGCGTAAAAGTAAATGCAGAGAAAGCTCGGTTTCTTCAGATGGTGCACACTGGGCACTCGCCGCCAGCGGCTCGTGCAGTGCGGCGCCTATCTAAAGAAACCTCGCGTGCTCTGCATTTCCACTAACGCACTCGGCTGCATGCATTATTTGTAAAAATAAAATCACGACACGATCATTTACATGATTTTTAATAAAAAAGATGATTTCCTAGGGAAATCCATCTGTCAGTCTGTCATGTCTGTGTTTACATGTCTCTCTAGTCTTATCTGCTTATGCATGTATGGGAGGGGATTCAAGACTCCAATGATGAAGAAGTATGGTGAGACTACCACATATCGACCACCTCTTTTGAAACCGACCACCTTGCGCGCGTTAAAATTATTGCGTATCACAAACGATACGCGCGGGAGAGTAGGCGCAGTGTCCATAGAAACGGTATGAATCGATTTTACGAGAAAAAAAGAAGCAACAAAAAGTAAACATTTAGTAGAATTAATCAAAATTGTATTGACCAAACCCAAACCCCGCTGAAAAACCAAGAAATCCGATAGGAAACGGCTTTAGAACAAATACCCGTCGTCAATCGTCGAATCATGAGCCGGAGCTCGCACTGGAAGTAGTGAGACGATCATTTATTTAGCATGTTGACGTCATAGAACTGATTCGAAAGAGTAAATATTTCGCCACCGCGACAAGAATCGGCCGTAAACTTAGTGTACCGAGGGTGGTCGGTTTCAAAAGACGGGTGCAAATGAGCAAATGGAAAATCGTCGCATTCGTTGATCGTCGATATATACGCGGATTGAATCGGAGTCGCCGAGCGATACATGGGAATCTGATCTGCTCAATTTTCTGCACAAATGAGACGAAAACTGGGTAAAATTGATGAATATTTTCGCAGATACGATGCTTAGAAGATTAGGTGGTCGATAAGGGGTACTTCCAACCATATACCGTATGGGCACTAGTATTCAACCCGGCATTATTCAAAGATTTTGACATATTCCCCAAAATATTTATAAATAGGGAATTTATCTTAATTTCATACCTTTGTTATTTCCAGGGTAATCTGTTGTCGGTATTTTCTTTATCAATCTGTCGACTGTATGCGCGGAGGATCGAATTATGCGGCGATGGCATTTTGCACTGAATGGTACTAGTATTCATAGGGACAGTGATTTTCCGCGATCGCGGAAAACGGACGGAATTCATGGAAAGGGCCTTTTGAAACGGAAAATGGCATTTCAAACGGAAAATCACGGAAAACGTATTTTCCCTCAAAATACACAGAATAGCAACAGAAATTACTCCAAAATCACAACAAAATGAGAATATTAAATGGCCAAAAAAACCCAGAAAACACGATCTCACTTCGCTACTATCATGACAATTCACACATCGTGACTGCACTCGACATCAGCACACTCGATTGTACCCCGCACCGTACCCGTACCCGGCCGGCCGGGTTGGGCTTCACATGCACACACATGTATCGTTCAACTACATGTACACAGTTGTGTGTTGCTGCCCTCTACGTTTGAAGATGTAACAGCACGATATCGTGGTCTTAAAATCCAAGATGGCGGATTGGGAAAAGACGATGACTGATGATAACGATGTCCAAAAAACCCCAAAATTATCGATGAAATATCATTTCACCGTGAAATAATGCTAATAATATGAAAGGTGAGCTGAGGATGTATGCATGCAAAATGGGTGTGTTAAAATATTTTATTCACCCGCATAGATCCGATTAGAACGGATTTTATTGTGTTGTTGGTACAGTAGCAGATACAAATTTTGACCAGTGCGAGTGTGCATGTAAATGTGTAAACGGAATTGTCACTTTTCCGTGTGTACAAAGTCTATGGGGAAACGGAATTTCCGTTTTCTGACATGCTGAAACGGAATTTGAGATTTTCTGAAACGGAAAAGGCAATTTTTTGAAACGGAAAATCACTGTCCCTATATTCAACCTAGTGAGGATTGATAGCAAATTTCAAAAGGGTTTAGATTGCTAAATTAGATCTAGATCTATGCAACAAAGCAAGTCTCTGGCTTTGATTAATTCCCTGTTTGGTCTCATCTCAAATGGTCTAGTCCTTAGTCGGATGGGACAAGGGCAGATTGAGAGACAGGGCCATCTTTCATCACTAGGTTGAATACTAGTACCGACGGATTGAATACTAGTACCAAAAACCGTCGCCGTAAAATTCGATCGCCTGCGCACGCAGTTGACGGGTTGAAGAAAAAAATAACGGGAAAAGAATAACCAGCATTTGCTCTTGGAAATAAGACAGGTCTGAAATTCAGGAAAATTCCATATTTCTGTATATTTGAAGAAACTCTCCAAACGGGTTGAATACTAGTACCCTTACGCAATGCTCGACATTAGCGGTGGCCCGGTGGCCCGGGGCCACCAAAAATTCACCTCGGGCAACCATTATTGATAAAATGTTAAGTTTTGGTGGCCCGAATCGGGCAACCAATAATTTTCAAAGTAGCGCAATTTTTCTCCCAATTTTGCACGCATTTATCAACTTTCTACAGCTCAAATTGCAAGCCAGTTCGTCATGCGCCTTTTTTGTTGATCTACACACAAATACACACACACACAGTTTGCATATTAGGCCTACAGCTATAGCATACAGTAGCTATTATCCAGCCAGCCGCGCCGGCCGGCTGGCGTGAGCTTTGCATGAAGCCACTGCATACAGCTGTGCTCTAGATCTAGCTCAGCCTATTCAGACTCGGGGAGCTGCGATAAAAAATGTTGCTGCTGAGAAATCTTCCACAGAACTTTGAAAATCTAAGTCAAAGTCACCTTTTACACCAATGAAATGAAATTCTACAGTCTATATTACGAAAATCTGGTGTACCCTGATTATTTGCAAGTATTAAGAAGAGGAATTATGACCTCTCTTTTGACTAAAAAAGACCGATTTCCACATGAATTAATGCACATAAAAACACATAGGCAAGTACATCACAGTCCCACGTGTGCATTTGTATGTATGTTGATACTTGGTTTCTTTCGAAGCTGTATATTTTCTAGCCTTAAACAAACAGACAGTTTCTTTCTTTCTTGTTTATGAATGACTTCTTAAACCACTCTTGAGAAAGTAAATACTTTGGGAAGGCATTTCATTGATATGAAATGTGATTTTTTTTTCCAACATTTTGGCAAATATAGGGAAGGACTTTTCTCACACTTTTTTTCCAATATAGTTTTTGCCGTTTTCTTTTTTTTTCTTTCATTTTTTTGACAGTGGTTAAACCATTTATACCCCTTCCATTGAATATGCCTGATTAAAAAATATGTTTCTACTGAAAATAAAATAATACAAACTAAAGGATATAAAAATAGAAATGTGCCATTCCCAAAAGGTAAGTGAAAATTATATGCTTGGCTTTTAATCATATTCCAGTCAGAATAGACTGTTGCAACAGCTGTTAAAATATATGTAATGGCTTCTTAATTTTCCCCTTTTCCCCATTTTTATATTAACTTTGTTTTATTAATTTTTCTTTAATTTTCTTTTCTTTTTTCTCTCTAATTTTTTTCTTTTTTTCCCTGTTCTTTGTTTTTTTCTTTCTTCATTTTTTTTCTTTTGTTTTATTTCACTAATTCCTTTTATTATTTTTGTTTTCTTTTTGTTATATACTTTTTGAAAATTATTTTCGTTTGTTTCTCCCTTTTATGCATTGTTCTAATTTTGCAGCATATTTTTCTGTGATTTTCTCCTTCTATATGCTGCAAAAGAGAAAACAGAAATAAACTGGATTTGGGGCATGCATAATCTAGGTTTTAGGATTCAAAGAGGAAGGAAGGAAAAACCATTGTTTTGTACATCTATCTGAGTTTGCTATGCACTATTTATTTACTTTACCATTATCTCTATACAGAGATTTAAAAAAAAGTCCACACAACCTGCGAACAATACAATTCATTTATTCACTTTCAATCATTTCATTTTTACAACGATAGAAACAATTATCAATTAGCAAAGTAAAATAACAGCAAACAAGGTTTACATACAAGATGTATAAAGTGAAAGGAACTTAGTGGTAGTGGCTGCAGAATTAATATTTCAGAAGTTTGTTTTATTCATTTTTAATGTTTTTCTTTATATTTTTCGGGCCACCAAACTTTAATATCGGGCCACCAAAAAAAATTATTTGATGGTTTTGGTGGCCCGAACGGGCCACCACCAAAAAAAGTTAATGTGGAGCCTTGCCTTACGGTATGTCAATTTTTTTTTTTTTAAACATCATCATGGAGTCCTCAAGACGAGGATTACCCATATACCCCGGCCTTTCTGAGATCCTATAACTCCCTCACTCTGCTCACTCACTCAATTCATGATCAACATTTTTTTGGCACGAACAGGTTCGGTCTTGACTGAAATAATACGTTATTTACTCACGTTCTGAAGAATCAGCATTCACAAGAACAGATTTTAATAAAGCACATTTCTCTTCTGAAGCCATACGGGGTAAACGAAAGCCAGTGGGTTAGATTCTTCGCCAGATTTCGCAAAAACTGATGCAAAATTTACGGCGACAGAAATTCTCTTCGCGTCCAGGGAAGGTACAAAATGGAGATAAAATGATGCGCATGCGCGGCCGGCCTCCAGGAGCAACTAGTCTTTATCTCAGAGCAAGCTTATTATGAACATTTTGTTCCATACATCTCTATGTTATGTTCATTGTAAAAGTAAAGTTCGTAGACTTCTTCCATGCTCCTGCAAAAGGCATTAAGAGAGAGAGAAAAAATAATAATAATCTCACTGTATCACGTATCACTATATGACAAAAGCACATGAAAATGAATGAGTGTTCATGAAACAACCAAACAACAGTCACAGTGTCAGAGTTTATAGGCCCCAAAATAATTTCAAGAAATAAAGACTATGTACGGGACTATAGGGAGCGCTCTTTGCACACAAGCAACCTTTATAGGGCCATGGGGGATGAGTACGGGTTTTGCAAATGAGCAACTGAGTATATATTTAGCTGATAATTTAAAATACAGATATGAACACGATGATGCTAAAAATAGCTAGCCTTGAAAAATTTGTTTAAAAATGTAATTCGGTTTACTTTTAAAATACTCTTCCAATGCCCCCCCCCCCCCCAGTACACCAATGGTGTAAAGAAAATACATTGCATATTAAAAGGGGGGTGGTGTTTTAAAGATATGCTGAAATGTTTGGGTTTTTTTCAGAATGCCACAGGGTACTGACGTACGTATTTGGGGCACAGAGAAGGTGGCACCGCGCGAAGCAATTAAAGGGATGGTCCTGGCTGGAAATATATATATATATCTCAATAAATAAATTCACAAAGCAAATTGCTGAAAATTTCATCAAAGTCGGATAACAAATAACGAAGTTATTGAATTTTAAAGTCATTATCAAAATTTTGTGAAAACAGTTATATGCACATCGTCATGAATATTCATTAAGGTGGGCTGATGATGTCACATCCCCACTTTCTTTTTTCTTATGTTGTTACATGAAATCATTAATGTTCATTTTTTATACATTATGTGTAAATGATGTGTCTCCATTATGATGAAATAAGTTGTGGCAATAAATAACTAATGCACTTAATCAGTTGTCAATGCAATTGTTTTTGTTCTTGGTAGAAACATTTTGAAACCTAATTTTATATAATAAAATACAAAATAACAAGTGGGGATATGACATCATCAGCCCACCTAATGAATATTCATAAAGACATGCCTAGAACTGTTTCACTGGAATAACGCAAATCTTTAAAATGCAATAACTTCGTTATTTGCTATCCGATTTTGATCAAATTTTCAGCATTTTCCTCTGTGAATTTTACTATATTTATTGAGATATAAATATTTCCAGCCTGGACCATCCCTTTAAATGTAAGTGCGAAGCGCGAGCTGATACTGGCCCGAAAAGGGACTGTTTTCAAGTGCGTATAGGCTGGTTTGAGCATGGGGAGGTGCACATCCTGGGAGATGGAACTAAAGTGGTATGGGGTGCACAGGGGCGGATCCAGAATTTTCCAAAGGGGGGGACATTTTCCCGAGAAAATATATGACAAGCAAAAAAAAAAAAAAAAAAGAAGCTCCTCGCTTTCAAAGGGGGGGGGGGCCATTTGTAATAGAGAACGGCATATTTACATTACAAATTTTAACTGTGTCACTCATAGGGGGCGCGGCTGGATCCGCCAGTGGGGGTGCACATAAAGGGGAAACTAAAGATTGAAAAATCAGCTGATGACAGCAGAAGATCGGGGTACAAATTTCGTTTTGCTTGCCAATGTCGGAACTCCTCCGCATGATCAGCGGGAGGGTGCACATTGGCATGCAACCTACAGTGCATCCCCTCCCCCAACAGCCTACGCCCTTGGTTTTCATGCAAGACGATACATATTGCAACCAAAATAATGCGAGCACAAAGCACAAGCTGAACATTTTTGATATTCCGATCTGAAACATTTTAAGCACGTTCAGTAAAGATCAATTTGCGTACAAAGCGAGCGCGATCAGAGTTAGATGCTTTTCTTTTCTTTATTTCTCTTCATTCCTAGAAACGGTGCATTTTAAGCAAATTTTGTCATCTTATGAAAAGGATGGCTATATTTCTATTTCTTTTTCGAAGTGCGAGCTGATAATTGTTGATTTTTTATCTGAAAAATCCAATTTGAGGTCTATTTGTAGAAATTCATGAAAAGGGTATGTATCTCACTAATCAAATAGGCCTAATGAGAGCGCGATATTTTTAAGAAAATGTATATTCAGGCCTGAAAACAGGACGTCTAATGCACTTTTTTGTCATCATGAACAGGATGCATATAGGCCCATTGGCGGCGGAGGCATCAAAATTTAGGGGGGGGGGCGGAAAAAAATTATTTTCACCCACATTTTCTCCAGTCGGCTGCTAAAACCTGACTTTTTCATTTTTTGTTAAGGGGGTAGCCCCCACTTAAGTTTGAAGTTTTAAGTACATCTTAGTTTTTTTTTTATTTTTTATATCTGATAAGGTAGGCTTGTGTCCAGGATTCTGCATCCAGGAGCCCGACCTGAATTTTGGTGACCCTGTGTACTTTTCGGAAAATGACGCCCCCCCCCCCCATGAACATGAACCATGAACACGATGGGTATCTAAATAAACATTTTATGCGAGCGTGTAGCGCGAGCTAAAACTTTTTGATATTCCGACTCGACACGAAACTGGACATTTTAGCTTTCTTTTTAAAACCATGAACAGGATGGGTATCTATCTAAACAATAAAATTGATGCGAGCGTGAAGCGCAAGCTGAAAATATTCGATATTCTGACCTAAAATTTGGGCATTTCTAGAACACTTTGGGTGATCATGAGCCAGACGGGTATCTAGCTAAACATTTTATGCGAGCGCGTAGCGCGAGCCAAAATTTTTTGATATTCCTAACCCAACAATTCATGCGAGCGAGAAGAGCGAGCTAAAAATTTGTTATATTCTATACTAGAATTTAGACATTCTAAGCACTTTTGGTAATCATGGAAACGATGGATATCTAACTAAACATTATATGCGAACGCGAGCTAAACAGTTTTATATTCTGGCTTTTGGAAATCATGAAAAGAATGGGTATCTAACTAAACATTTTATACGAGCGCGAAGCGCGAGCTAACTTTTTTGGATATTCAGACCTAAAATTTAGACATTCTAAGCACTTTTAGTAATCATGAAAAGGATGCATGTCCAACTAAACATTTTATACGAGTGTGCATGAGAAGCGAGATGAAAATAAGTCATATTGAAAAGGGAACACTTAGTTCAATTTTTTGTTTTTTTATTCTTGAAGAGAATACGTATTTTTTACAATCAGTAATTTTTTGTAAGCAAGAACAGAATGCAATGAAAACTCGATTAGTGAGCAAAATGATTTGTGCATATTGACTTTAAAATGGGAAATTCAAAGCTCCATGTTATCCTCGTGAGCAGATTATCTTCTTGTACAGGGAATGCAAGCGCGAAGCACGAGCAAAATTTTCATTTTTATGGACCCGATTTTTTTAAATTTTCCTATCATTCCCCTCCCCTTATTTTATTCACATTTCTTCTCGTTTTTTTTATATTACTCTAATTTTTCACTTCTTCCTTTTACCATTTGTTTATTCTTCGCGTAGCGCGAAGCCCGCGTCGGGTGGGGTCCAGGGAGCAAAACCTCTGGAAGCTTCCGAATTCTATTTCCAGAGGGTATTTGTATTTAAAAAAAAAAGTATTTGTATGAAATCAACATTTTAAAATTGTGAAGTTAATTTCATTATTTTTATTTGTTTAAAGATATAAGACTAGGCAACAACCAATAACCATGTTTTTTTTTCTTTTAGATATATATAAAAATTGAAGAAAAAATATTATCACTGATGATGTACTATATAAACGTAAAGTCCAATAATCAGGCGCGTAGCCAGGGGGGGCGGTGGGGGCTGTTGCCCCCCCCAAAACGTCCCCAAAAAGAAAAAAAAAAGTAGGGAAAAAGAGAGGAGAAAAGGAAAAGCGAAGGGAGGAAAGGGAAGAAAGGTAGCTTTTTCTTTTTATTCTTTATTTTTTTCTCAAAAAAGAAACTCCGTGACTCTTGTTCTAAATCTATATATATAAATTTTGCTTCCGCGCTGCGCGCGGTTAAATGACAATATTGCAGTTCTCCTTCGTTTCCCTCACCCTTTCTCTAACCCTGTTTTTCCACCTCAGCTATATGTGTTTCTTGCCAGTTAAAGTTCAAATGTATACATTAGGGCATGGAATTAGAGTAAGGTTAGGCCGAAGTATATGAATTTATCTTTTTTTTTTAATTGATCGCGAAACTTCTGGTCGGGTCGGCTCCGGGCGGGTAAAATCTTTATCTCAATTTCTGCCGTCACCTCCATATAGGCAACTTCTCCCGCTTTTCAGCTCATTACTAAACAACCATAATTTGGGGGCAAACATGTTCCTAATTTAAAAAGAGGAAGGTATAAAATTCGTGTCGTATTAAATAAAAAAAAAGTACAATATTTTTTTTTATCAAATTCTATTCAACTTTATGTCATTTCCCTGCACATTCATCTCCTGTCCTGTTTTGCGCCCTCAGTTTGAAATTTTGAATGATACTTAAGTTTCTTTATCATTCAAAGTGAAGGGCATCAGGATAAGTGAAAGAAATTATACATTATCCTGTTTTATATCATTTCAATAATCACAGAAGTTTCAACTTTTTGCGCACTATTTTCCTTGTAATGAAGTTCAATAATCTTAGAAAATTAATTGAATTAGAGCTGATGGAGGTATTAGAGATATCTGCATTTGATGAAACATCCGCCCTTTGAAATTTCAGAGTTTTATTGCTCTGCGCGGGGAGAAATATCTTCCTCCCGGCATATATCCTTCTTCTCCTCTGTTTTGCGAGTTAAGATATGCACTGTCGCTAAATTGTTTGTAATCAAATCTGATCTTTCCAAGGGAAGTATTCAATATAACTTAGAAAATAACCTTTTATCGGGACCATTTTCTTTGCAAAAAAAAATATAAAACGCTTTAGCTTCCACGCTTCGCGCAGGGTTAATATTATTTAATTTCCTCCATTTTATCCCTTTTTTGTTCGTTTTACAATCACTTTTGAAAACAAGGCTCAAAATCACAATATAGTCAAATGAATTGGAGCTGATATAGGTACTAGAGACAAGGGAGGCGGCTCCTTTTTATTTTAATTTATGAAACACCGAAAGCTTCGCGCTTCGCGCGGGAGGGGGAACCTCCCCCTCCCTCCACCCACCCCCTAGGGAGCGCGCTTCGCGCGCTCTGTAAGTGTTGGCACGCTTCGCGTGCATTTACCGCCCCCTCCAAAATGAAATCCTGGCTACGCGGTTGACAATAATCAATCGTATTCTATAATAATTTTGATAGTTCTTATTCGATTATATTTTATTAATTCGCATGTAGGGCTATCTATATTCATTTCATTTATTTTATATATTCTGTGTTTTTGTATGCAATAAACCGAATTGAATTTGGATGTGGGAAATGAGGGGGTTTTAAGGAAAAGAGTGAGCTTTAAAAGCTGCGCGCATTTTTGATGCAAATCTATTTCTTTCAATATTTTTGCGTTTCCAGTCTTTTCACTACTAATTGTTATATTTCTTATTACACTGCATTATGAAGGGTAATAAATAAATTCCCGAATTATATAATGGAGGGATTTGATCTAAATTTAACATCCAACATTTTGGCGCGGAAAAAAAAAATTCCTTGTCAATTTTTTTTTATGAACAAAATCGGATAAGAAGCGAGTTTAAACTTTGTGTACTATTTTCCATAGTAAGAATTGTAAATTTTCGCTATTCTATATAGGTTTCAATTTTATTGTTTCAGCTGTTCAGTAGGCCTACACTTGTTTATCCTTTTCCTTTCCTCTCTTTTTTTTCTTTCTTCTTTCTTTCTTTTTTCTTTCTTTCTTTCTTTCTTTCTTTCTTTCTTTCTTTCTTTCTTTCTTTCTTTCTTTCTTTCTTTCTTTCTTTCTTTCTTTCTTTCTTTCTTTCTTTCTTTCTTTCTTTCTTTCTTTCTTTCTTTCTTTCTTTCGTTCTTTCTTTCTTTCTTTCTTTCTTTCTTTATTTCTTTCTTTCTTTCTTTCTTTCTTTCTTTCTTTCTTTCTTTCTTTCTTTCTTTCTTTCTTTCTTTCTTTCTTTCTTTCTTTCTTTCTTTCTTTCTTTCTTTCTTTCTTTCTTTTTCCCATCTCTTTCCTTTTTTTAGGGAAATCAAGGGAGACGCGTTCCCCCCGCCCCCCCCGCTTCCGCCGCCTATGTATCAAGGCCTATTTTCAACAATGCCAGCGCGAAGTGCCAGCCGAAATTTTAATAAACTGTTATAAAAAGGGATTTTAAGTATTTTTTTTGTTAGAGCAAGATATGTATATCATGGCAATGCAAGCACCAAGCGCGAGAAAATGTGACGTACATTAAATATTTTATCAAGGGCGTAGGCTGGCCGAAAGGGGGTGTACTGGCCGGTAGACGATGCGCATTTATTAGGCGCATGCAGGATGTGCACCTCCCCATTGCTCAAACCAGGCTACGCCCTTGATTTTAGGTTTTCCAAACAGTCCTCTCGTCTTCCTCCTCTTATTTTCCAGTCCTTTTTCTCCGATCCTTGCCCACTTTTCTTCTTTTCTTTCCTGCCCCCTTCCCCCTTTTTGTATCGCCAATAGGGGAGGGTGGCCTATTCGGCTCTCATGGATACGTCATTTTACACGGAGGCTGAGCCCCTTTGACAACAAACTAAGACCACGGGATATACTTTATTGTTATTCAGCTTAATCAACGAAGTGGCTATAATTGGTTATGAATAAGAGAAAAAAGAAATAAATAATGTCCCCTTTTCCCCCTTCTTTCTCGAAGCTCGAAGCGTTTTTAATTATTTGTGCAGACGTACCAAAATTGCTTGGATACGAAAGTATACGGTATACCCTCCCTTCAAATTACGCCAGTGATTTAGTGTAAAACTGTGGTCGAATGGTTGGAATTTAAAGTACAGTGGATAGATAATAGTGAATAGATGCATCGGCGCCCCCAGCACCCCCGCTTCCCAGGGCCATGCTGCGGGATATACCTTTGCACAGGCCATACAAAAAATATGAGGCCAAAACATATTCTAATGATAGGAGCGAGTGAGCAGATTTGCTGAGTGAGAGAGAGAGAAAAAAAAATATATAAACATTTTTACGACATTGAAAAATGAATTCTAACCATTTAAGGCAATAATAAGAATTATTGTTATAATTTTTCTTCCTCCCCCCTTTTTTAGGAATGTTTGGACAGGTCATCACTCTAGAGAAAGCATGTGTGTGTGGGGGGGGGGGGCATCCCAAGGATTTACGCCCTTCATAATTCATGGAATAAAGACATCTTTATCATTCTTTTTAAAAAGAGATCTTCCAGTTTTCCATTTTCATCTTGCCCCCATCTACAAAAGTGAATTTGACAAATATCGAATGTTAATTTCATCTTATATCATATCTATATGATTAACTCGTTTCAATAATCCATTTCCACCCTTTTTTCTTTGAAATTTCAATTTTATACTTCGTGGATTTATCTTTTTCTTCCTCTGAAGTTTGTCTTAGTTGGAGGGGCGACTTCCAATTTATATGGGCTTTTCATCAGTATTGAGGCTTGGGTACAGCTATCAGAAGCATATACCATATTACTATTTTACCATGTCTTTAAATATGTTATTTTTCTCAAAAAGTTAAAAGTGGAGGGATCAATCCCGTTGATTTGAACCCCTGCCCCACTCTCTCTCTCTCTCTCCATCTCTCCCACCCTTTATAGTTACCCCCAACAGTTTTCTTGATTCAATCCTATCGAAAGCATCACAAAGGAATTACACAAAGCAATATGAACAAAATAAACAAAAACTTTTGTCATTTTTACAGCATATATTTACAATCAATCAATTCATATCAATATGATTCACATTTGATTCCAGATCCCCATACAAAATATATATTGATCAAATGTCCTCCCTGCAAGCACTCAATTATGCCAGCATATATCTGAAAGTTTCGCAGCAAATGCTAATCTTTCTGTCATAAATTAATAAGCACATCATGAAAATACTTCAGAATTAAAAAAGTATATAATTTCAGACAGATTTAAAGACATACAAAATTAAGTAAACTTACATCCTACAATTAGGGATTATTACAGCAGAATCAAATTTTTTAACTCACTGTAAAATTGAGTTGTTTCAATGTCGTAAAATAATCAAATGCAATTCCTTGATAGGTTTTAAATAATGTTAAACTCACAATATACAAATGCGAGCTGATGACATCATCGGCTTCCAGCACACAGCTTTGTTCGATTTTCAAGCAGCAATTATCAACATTAGAATGCTGTATCTTGGTTACATCTTTCTGCTTTGATCAGACTTTAGTTTAATTTTACTTTATTAATCAAAATTAATTTGATTTTAGAGTAGAATTTGCCCTTCAATGAGGGGTTGTCATTGGCTTTGAAGAAGGGAGCATATTGTCACAAGTTTTTATTAAGTATGGAGAGGGAGATCTATTCAGCATTTATGCCACATTTGACAAAGCTCTGACAAAGTTTGCAGCACATCAAGCAAACCTTACAAAAAAACAGATAAATATTCATGATTATGAAAAAAATGATTCTGCTATCTATATCATTTCACATTAAAAAATGTTTTGTCACTGTTTCATTTTTCAAAACTTGATTAGTATTTATTTAATAAGTTTTCTATATTATATTGCACATATTTATCACCTATATCTAACTCTCGATAACTCGGCCTATTTAAAACAATTTGTTCTTCTTTGAAATGATGATCTGAATGATCATCTAATGCTATAACTGCTGTGACCAATATTAAGGGCAAAAGGCTCTCTGTATAAGTCTGTAGTTCACTCCTATGGAGCTTAATTATCATGCTTTCTTTCAATATGAATATTTAATAAAATGAAATTATTTCACTTTTCAGCCAAAGAACACCAAAAAATAAAATCTATGATGTATTCGCCAATTTTCTATCCTTATTAACAGATTTACATCCTTGTTTGAGTGCCAGCACAAATCACTAAACTATCATATCCTTGTCATTATTAATGAAAATAATATGTAAGCAACATTATCAGACCAGCATATTACTGAAGCATTATTGGAAAGAAACTGCTGCTGAGTTGATTTTGTATTGTTTACAAATAATACTGCATTACAAATATATAAAATGTAAAATTGTAAAAAAAAAATAAAAAAAAGAGCTTCAAGAGGAATGATAATTGTAATATCACATAATTCTATTGCTGGAAATATATTTCCTCCCAGACTACTATACTGTACATTTTAAAAGAGATAATATACAGAGACATTTACTAAAGATTTTTATCTCTTATGAACGCAAGAAAAGAGGATTTTTCAAAGATGACCAGCTCTTTTCACCTTTTTTCTACTCCATTTTATGAAGTGATATTCTTGAATACAAATATAAACAATTTCACCAATACTGCCTTGTCTAAGCACCATTCAATACCCATCATTCTTTCCACCCAAACATTAATTTTGCTATAGTTCATACAACTAGGAGTAAACCAGAGATTCTACATAATTGAGCAATATATGAATAGCTTTGAACCCAAGAAGCATTGCCATCACCATCGCCTCAAATATGCCCCCATGTGAATAAAATTGTGATAGTAAGGGCACAGGGAAAAAATCTTTCTTTTACAGAAGCCTTTTTGTTGATTTTTTTTTTAAAGTAAGTAATATAGCAAAATAATTGTTCCAATGTTTGTCCACGGAACACAAGTTTACTAAAAAAAATGCTCTGGCGGCATGCAAGGTAGAAGTTAACCAGCTTGGAATGTTGATTACGTGTCAACATGTCAATAATTTTCTTCTGTCATGTATATTTACGATTTGCTGTTCTCTATAATGTCGGATCTGAATATGTCAAATAAGAGATATGCACTGTTAACCATCACTAATATATTCTAAAATTTGTACACCTTTTTACATAGCTATGGGACTGTTAACCTTTGACATAACAAGATATTGTCTGTTAAGAGCTAAAATGGAGTTACAGGGGAAGAATTTCCAAACATCAAGTTGCTTTTAATAAAAGCAGAATTACAAGGGAAACATATTCAATAATTTTGGGTGAAAATTATTAACAAAGAATCAGGGAGTCCTGAATGTTGAATGGTTCCATTTTGAAATGTGACATGCCAGCGGCTGACACATATGTCTCATACCATAATGTAACATTTTCAAAAAAAAAGTAAGTATTCAACATGTGTGTTTAAGATATAATTAGACACATTTGCGGTGACAACAAACCAGCAAAAAAAAAGCATTTCACTGAATATTACATGAGATACAGGGGAGGTGCAAAATGACATGAGAAAAAGACAAGTTTGAAATTCACGATTGTTATTCTACAATGGTTTTTTTTTTAAACTTTCATTATGTTTATCTAATTTTTCTGTAGTTAATATTAACACCAACATGTTATCAGGCTTGATTTCCCCTTTACATATGTATAAAACACATAATGAATGAGCTTATGTCCTTTATATTCCGAAAAGGTAATGTCTGGCAAGACAATAGACAAGTCACTATGCCCCAAGCGAGTATATATTAGATAATCAGCAATAAATAAAATAATTTAGAAAGGCATGGATAAAAAAACAAGGCACCTATATCACGGAGGAAGAGGGAAATATCTTCTAAGGCACTCACTTTTAGAATACACTTCATTTTGAAAAGTATGGACCCTTGGCCATTAATCCATATCATCAACTGAACGTTATTGGACAACAAAGCAAGCAGAAAATAAATTTTGAAATTTTACAAAAACAACATTGCAGTACCACATTAAACATCACAAAAACATATAACATACATACATTAGTATATATATGATCCATGACAATTTATATTATAGCTGTGAAAAGATTGTCTAAGCATATCTCAATTTCAGCATTTGTAGAAAGAATAATAATGATTTTAATGTGACTGAGTACTAGTCCTGAAGAGCAATTAGCTCATGGAACTTAGAGGGAATGAGATAACTAAATGAACATCATCATGTAATAACAGCATAAGTGGCAGATCCATGATTAACAGGGGGGCATGCTTTTCCCTTTTTGGACAAACAAGCTCCTTAGATCTGCCACTGAGCAAATAAATGTAACTTGATCTTCAAGTGCCTCTGGTTAATACAGAGATACAAGGTGAATATCAACACATGACTGACAAATCAGATATCAGCCAAGGGCCATTTAAACTTCCAAAGTGCAGCGTATATTCATGTGCAAATAGTGTCCTTAGGCTATGCAATCTCCCTTGATGACATAAATACTGGGAATTCCTCTTCATTAATCCCCTTTTGACATTGACTCTGCCGTGAGTGGGTCTTTCTTCGAGCCGTTATAATAGTACTTGGACAAGATCGGCTCCTCCCTGCACAGCGCCAGTGCCCCGTAGACGTGTAGGAGGAGAAGTGGGAAGCGCGAGGTAAAATACTTGACAAACTGGTCCGGCACCTTACCCAACGATGCCTTAACTTCATCTGGAAGTTCCCTAAAATGGTGTTTCTGAAATAAGAAGATGAAAAAAGATAAAGTTTCAGAGTGTATTTCTGACCTGGAAGGAGTATCACTGAATGACATCTGTAAAAATAACTTTCATTCAAATTTCTCATAAACCTATGATATGGCACTGTAGCAGGAATTCATAATAAAAACATGTTCAGAAATTTTGTTAAATGAAACAAGACAGTTAAGAAATAAGTATTTTCGAACAACAGAGTTTGAGATTTGCATTTACAAGCAAGGAGCGTTAATAATCAATACCTATACAAATAACTTCTTGAATTATAATAATTCTTTAAAGACTGTATTTCAAAACATTTCAATGATATAATGGGAAAACACAAAATACTCTTTTGCAGAATTGATGATATTCAAAATCTAAAAAAAAATCAAATGCATGTACCCAGAGCATACACATATCACATCAGTACATTAGACAGACACATTTTCTACCCATTCTTAAATCCTTTCCTCCAGTTATGTTTGCATATTCATTTGTTATTAATTGCTTACTTGCAAAAAACAACAACAAAAAATACCCCAATTGCCCAAAAGAAGATTATTCCAAACCATGTTTTACCCCACCCCTCCCCACCATTCTATTTTAACATCTTACTGAAAGTATAGAAACAAATGAAACAACATGCAAGATAACATAAAATACTCACTTTATTCCTCATTGCTCTTAATAGATCTCGAACAGAATGCCCTCTATACGACCTAAATTTTCTTAAATCTGCAAAATATAAAATGAAAAGGCATACTTTCAAGTGAAAAACATACATATCAGAATCAATGATATTTGCATAGTTTTATTTTCAGTTATATCTCACAGTAACAGACATATTCTTGGTGACACAAAATTCATTGAGAGCAGCTTAAAACCAACATTAGTTTAAAGTTTCATAAACAGATATTTTGAAATCCTGACTGATCTAATTCATACCCGATGTTAAAGAAATTTGACAATTGATCCATCTGACCTATCTCACTAAGGCTACATCTATTATATAATTATTATTAAAGGACAAGTCCACCCCAACAAAAAGTTGACTTGAATAAAAAGAGAAAAATCCAACAAACATAATACTGAAAATTTCATCAAAATCGGATGTAAAATAAGGAAGTTATGATATTTTAAAGTTTCGCTTTATTTCACAAAACAGTTATATGCACATCCTGGTCGGTATGCAAATGAGGAGACTGATGACGTCATTCACTCACTATATCTTTTGTATTTTATTATATGAAATATGAAATATTTTGATTTTCTCGTCATTGTCATGTGAAATGAAGTTTTATTCCTCCCTGAACGCGTGGAATTCCATTATTTTAACATTTTGTGCTTCAGGCAAGGAGGTCCTAATCATCAAATTTGTAAAAATTGAAATATTGTATAATTCAAACAATAAAAAACAAAAGAAATAGTGAGTGAATGACATCATCGACTCTCTCATTTGGATGTAACTGGCTCGTTCATATAACTATTTTGTTAAAAATAAGCGAAACTTTGAAATGTCATAACTTTCTTATTTTACATCCGATTTTGATGAAATTTTCAGCATTGTGGTTGTCTGATTTTTCTCTATTGATTCAAATCAACATTTTTCTGAGGTGGACTTGACCTTTAATATTTATCAGGAATGAATATAAAAATAAAACTCAATTACAGAAAAACAAACAAATATGAACAAAACTCATAGCAAAGTGCCTAATGAAAAAGTGAAGGTACCATTTTCAAAATCTTTGGTACGACTTTACCACTGGTTTGAACCCATGACCTTCCAGCTGTGGGTTTATTGCTCTCACCCCTAGGCACACTCAGGGTTCAGTGTTTTCCACATGTCTGCATGATTTCTATTTGTCTTTCTGCATATATTAATCTAATACACATATTTTGGCCCTCAGTTATGTTAACTGGATCATTCAGAGTACATCATTGTTCTACTGGAGTAATTCTACAATTGCCCAGTACCCGGCCGATAACATACGGGATAGAGCTTTTTCATCAGTTGCACCTCGTCTTTGGAATTCTCTTCCAATCCAACTCTGTGACTGTAACAACAATGAGACCTTCAAATCTGAATCAAAGACCTATCTTTTCCAGCAACTGTGTCAGTAATGTGTGACAAATTGGGGAGTTGGCACCTTTAAATATTTTTTTTACAGATAAATGGCACAATACATATGCTGTTCATTGTCATTGTCATTGTCATCGTCATTGTCATCATGATCATCATAAATTTATACAGGATGCAAAACACAAGCCTTGTATTTTCAACATTTTAATGGTAAACACCTCTTTACCTGATTGTAATTCTGAAGTAATATTTTGTCTCCAGTCATCTCTAACAACTTTTTTCGACCCTGTCTCCAAAGCCACCAGTAGAGGGCAGTCTACTGGCTCTTTTTCTATCCTGTCGCTAACATCCTGTGAAAGAAGTAGAAAGAGAGTTTGTTACAGGCAAGATATTTCTAGGAATGAATATCAAATAGAAGGAATTCTTTCAATAGAACATGTAGTTATCCCGATGACTCATGAGACAAATCACCATCAATTCAACATGGACTGGAATGGATTACAAAAACAAAGATATTGAAACCAAACCAAATAATAGTATTCCCTCCTATGAATAGAGCATCAGTAATTGCACTCGCTTTATGTGTCAAATAAGCACTGACAATAGTTCAATGTTAACATTCTTGATTAAAAGGGATGGTATTTATTGTGATACTGAGAATATTGTTCTTTTAACTGCTTTTCTATGAATAAGGGGGGGGGTGAAACTTTATCATTGTAAAACAATAATTTCATGCAAAAAATATCAAAATTGCTTTCCAACAGTTGGTTCAAATTATGATGAAATTCACCAACACTATATTTCTATATAAAAACATGAAAAAAAGTGTGTCAATACCTGAAAGAATGCAAGCTGTTTTTCAGGCGACCAGAAGAAAGGATGGATGAGGATTGCATTTGCCTCTGGCCGCTTGTCAAAACAAGGATCTATCATCTTCGTGATGAGCTGATGGCTAACTTCATCATCTGCAAAAATATAATAATGAAAAGAGTAATACCAAGAAGCAGAGCAACATTTTGTGCAAAGTCAATAGGATGAATTACCATGGCTCAACTAGTTAATTTCATGAAATAAAAATGTTGAAAAATTCAGGTCGGTTGACAATAAATTTTCTAATATCATGAAATTGGCCCAAAGAGAGAGAAACAGGTCAGTAATTGACATGAGAAAGCGAAAGGAGTTTTTTTGGGGGGGTCATATATTTGCAACAATGTATTATCTCATTAAAGGTGTCCTTTTTTCTATACATAATTATATTTGCTCTAAAAGGGAGATCCAATATTTGAGGACAACTACCATTAAAAAAAAAAGGGGGGGGGGGGTGGGTGGCAGAAAATAGGACAACCAGAATACCTAATCTTTCTGTATATAGTGGTATCAATTTGATGGACCATCCATCGCTGCCCTAAAGATAGTAAAATAGCTATAGAGAAAGTGTACATACCCGGTGGTAACAGATCCAGGCTGTACTCTCCTGATATGATGTTTGCCTGACGATGCAACGAGTCACCAAACGGATGCTTACCGCTTGATAGAACGTAATAGAACACACAACCCAGGGAGAAGATATCTATAGCCGTAGTCTAGGAGATAAATAGGTACAGAAATAAATGAAAATGGAATATTCCACAGTGGTGAAGGTACATATATTATGGGAAGGCAAGTCTTGAGAGGGGCAGGAGTCTCTGTGAGGCTCTCAAATAAATTGATATATTTCCAGAGATGCTAAGTTCAAATATCAGCTATGCTTGGGCATTTTGTATAATGTATATATGACGATAGGCTGTGATATCGGAATGAGAAAGAGATGTGGGGAGATGGGCAGGAGTCTCATGCATAAACCATGTAACTTGGTATGCCTGTGTTTAACCTTTTACAAGCAATATTGATTTATAGAGTCTGGTCATCACACTGGGGAAAACTAATAGTGCACTAAATGAATTTACATAGAATAACCACTGTCAATACTGCTTTCAGGAGCGATACAGCTATAATGAGTCGATAGTACACCTCATCTTTAATTGCAAACCTTATTTCCTACAATTTTTTTCAGTATCTGTCCAAAGTATTCAACATTAGATATCTTAGCTTTGTTAAAATTATCATTTTTTTTACTGTTCTATCTTTTCCATTCAGCATCTCCGGTGCGATCCATCCGTCTGTTCCAGCTACCCCTGACCTCCTCGAGAAGGACATCCTGCCAGCGGCTAGCTTCTTACAAAGTCCAAAGTCTGATATCATGGCCTTGACCTTCCCATGCTGGTTGGGTTGGGATATCAGAACATTGTGAGGTTTGATGTCTCGATGGACTAAAAAACAAAGAGGAGTTTACATTAGTCATAATTTGACATTAAATGACGTTAAATGCTAAGAAACTGATAAACTCAACTCAGCTAAATAAAAACCCATGGATTGACAACGACCAATGCAGTTACAGTGTGTGTAGCATGGCTATGATGTTGCCAGTGTTTTGACCAATGACATGCAACATTTGGCAATACTACTAAATTTTTTTAGAGCACCCAAATCTAATGGAATCCGATACGATCAGCAGATATCAACATCAATGATGGGAATAATAACGAATCAGGACAAGTGAAAAATTAATTTCAAATTACCGATATTTAAAGAGTGAAGGTGTGCCAAGCCAAATGTAGACTGGTAGAGAACATCGAGAGGTTTCAGCATGTGAAAGCGCCCTCTATCATGGACAAACTCCTGGAGTGTGGCTGTACAAAGCTCAAGAGCGATGAAACGGAACTGAAGGTCTGCTTCCTGTATCAAGAAGAGACATGAGAAACAGGAATTCATTTGGTAGGTGAGATAAATCATATATTTAGATACTATGATGCCCTTTATTTCTTGACTTGTCTGAACATCACTGTGATCCATTCATTTCAGCCTATTTTTCATTTGGTCTCATCGCTAGTTGGTTAAAACATCACTTGGTCTAATATCAACTTAGGTGTATTGCAATTTTGTCTGATGATCAAACAGCCTGATTACTACCCCTTGAATGTTTATCTTTGGTCTATTTCGTATCAGACCATTTTTTTTCTCACGACTGTATTATCTGATCATATAGTGTTACACCAATAGCCCAATAAGGCGTCAGACCAAATAACTCCAATGAGATTTGAATTACACTGTAAATGGACTACATAGTAAACAGATTTAATTGGTTTAGATAAGCCACAAAGGAATACAAGAATTGCAAGTATGAGGTTACCACATATGCTACATTGTACATCCTATATCCACATTTGATTCATGCAAAAGGAAATTTCCACCACCTAAAAGCAAAGGCTTAAAAATGGAGAATTTAAAATTCTTAAATTGATAACGCTGTCAATAACGATAAGCAGGAGTGAATTAAGATCTTACCGTGCAGAAATATCTGATAACATTTGGATGTTCATCCGATTCTCTCAACAAGTCTACCTCTCTATCTGCAAAGCTGAAGCAGTCTGGGAGAATTCGCTTCACTGCAACATCTCTATTATCAAACCGCCCTCTGCAGAGAACATCAATACACAATCACTTTTTAATAAATCATTTTGTTTTGTTTTTATTGTTTTTGCACTGGTATAGAAACTTGATACACATGACAGAATTTGTTACATATCAGCAACAAAATCCGCTTTCAAAGATATTTTACCAGTAAGATTAAAATTGATTTGATGATTTTTTTTTTCATTGGAATTGTTGATTCTTACACTGATGTTTCTATTCAGTTTCTTTGGTTGGGATGATCATCATATTCATCAAAGCCATTTTCCACTGTAAACAATGACCTTTTACAATATCTTCCAGGAGAAATCAATATTTTCTGACCAGGATCTACTTTTTTTGCACTTCTATCAGTGCTGAAATAGTGCACAATCAGTATTGAATCAAATTAAAATATTCAGGGGGCAAAGCGAGGGGGACCTCTTGCGCATCTTAGGAGTATTTAGGATATTTTAGGGAAACATAGGCCATTATTTACTAGAATCATCAAGCGAAGTGCATTAATAAAATATAAATGGAAAACATAGGGGTCAAAGTCAGCAGTTGAGCCGAAGTTTACATGATAGAATGATTTGATCATGGGTAGAAGAATAATGCAAAATGCAGACGGCTTTCCTTTACAACTGGACTCTCAAACGGATATATATTTTTCATTCAGCATGTACAATCATACTCACTTAAAAACAAAAGTTCCCTCACAGCCCTGCCCTAGAACCTGCTTCGGGTTGAACAAGATCTTCCCGACTTTGACAAAGCCTTCAGGAACATGATCACTACCATGTGGCGTTGAAGAGAAGTCCTTCTTACCCCCAATGCTCCCTGTACCACTGTGCTGGCTCGACTGTGATGGGGTTGTCGAGCTGGGGTTTTGTGAAACCACCACAAGTGGCTGGACATAAGCAGATAACAAAGATAAATGTAACCTAACTTGAATAAAATTAATTTGATGATACAGATAACGGCTAGGTTTCTCTAGAAATGAATAGATAAAACTGTCATGTACTGCAATGAAAGTATTCATTACAAATGAAAGCTTTAAAGCACTCAGGAGAACATAAATGATACTCTTGTCAAGATTTAAAAAGACCTCATGATGTACTGACCATATGAATAAAACAAGAAAATTATATTTTGACCACAGAAATATTGTTCGACCTAGGAGAAATCAAACTCAGAAGAGATAGAACGCATGTATTTTAATCTGGTATAAATAATTTCTTTGACATAGGCCAATATTCAACTTATGGAAGTTCAACTGCAGGCAGAGTTACCTGTATATACTTTAAAGCATGATTTACCTGCTCTCAAATGCCCAAATTTCACACATTTTTGTAGAAACTACTGTATCAATCTTATTGAAGAACATGTTCTTATGCAACAAGAAAAGAAGAAAAATATCTGATATGAAGTAGATACCTCACAGTCTTTTTATGATATCTTCATCAGAATACATCAACGATTACTTTATCAAATCATCTTTCAACAAAAGGTATTGATACTTATTACTTATTCATTGATGCTTACCTTTGGCAAAAAATACAAGATCAGGGCCAAGCCAGCAAGGAGGGTAAAGATGCCCCCCATAAAGACTGCCTCACTCCTATGAATCCACCACAAGGTCGACTGTTCAGAGCTAGGACCAGGACTTGGTTTAGACGGTTCTTTGTCTGGGGAGGGGTGTGGTTCTTCGGACCTGTGAAGATGAGGAATGGGCGTGGCCTCTATCATGGAAGAGAGGTCTTTGATGCTGACGGGGGCGGTAGGGCGTATCATGATAGAGTTGGCAGGCATCTCATGGTAGCCTGTGAAAAAGTGAGAACCGTAGGAGAAACATAAGAACAATTTTTTTACTCGTCTTAACTTTGCAAAATAACAGGACTTGAATATAATCAGGTACATGTTGAAATTATAAATATGTAGCAGCTTTGATTACACTTGTTGATACAAGCAACGTCGGTAAACAGCGTCATTATCATCTTAATCATTATCTCAATCATTATTGTTATGGAGATTGCTATCATGATCAAACAAATTATACTGATTATCATTATCCCTTTCATCATTATCATCATCACGATTGTAATAACAATAATCGAGTTGATTTATTTAGCACAAATACACCACAAAGGGTAGCTCATGGCATGAATCTACCCAGCAAGTAAATATTATTTTCAGAGTAAATAAACCATTGTCAGAAAAAAAAATCAATCATCACAATCATTGATAATAAACTTCAAAATAATTTTATGAATTAATAATTCAATATCATTCTCCTTCCATTTTAATATTACTGAACATCATATTCTTAAAGAATTATAACCTTCCCTTTACATCAAATCAAAATCATTACCAAGTAAAATGAGGCCTTGGGGTTTATTGTGGTCAGACAGTGGGTTGATGGGACGGCGATCATCACTCGGGGTTGTACTACCATCGAACCCTGGACCTTCAAGTAGGGGTGGACTCCAACCTCTGGACTATATGAGCAAATATGAAGATAATACACGACTTTAGATTAATATTTGATAGACACAGTTCCATCTTCAAAACACAGCTTCCATTACAATCACAAGAACTTCAGTGGTATATAAGTTAAAGTTCTTTCACAAAGCACTGCACAAATGGTAATCCCGATGTACATGTACAAGTGAATGAATAATTGAATGAATGAATGAATCAATCAATCAATCGGTCAATGAATGAGTAAATGAAATATTAAATAAATGAGATATTTTATTAATCAATGAGGAAATGACTCACTCACTCAATCAATCAATCAATCAATCAATCAATCAATCAATCAATCAATCAATCAATCAATCAATCAATCAATCAATCAATCAATCAATCAATCAATCAATCAATCAATCAATCACTCAATCAATCAATCAATCAATCAATCAATCATCAAACTACATAATATCATATTAAACAAGTAGAATAATAACATCAATTTTGACTAAAAGGCAAAATAAAAAAAGGCAAAATCATTCATAAGGTAATTGTAACTTCTTCGTATTCATTGAAAATCATTCATGATTGTTCCTTATCTTTTTAGAGTTGGATTGACTCAATGAGCATTAACATTGATGGGCACTATCGTGAGTGCTTGTGTGTACTTGAAACGTGAATTATACAAGTGATAAATTTCAGAATTCAACCAATTATCAAAAAACACAAAAACAAGATGGAATTGCGCAGGTAGACCGGTCATTTTCAAAGCATTAGGCTTATCTGTGCTGGTAATCTTCAGGGCTTTTGTTTCCAGTGTATATTTCAGTATATCACAGCTAGTTTATATAAATTATTTCAGAACTTTGTAGCTCTAGATCTCTGATGATTTGGCAGCAATTAACCATGATCTAAAAAGACATCTTCTCAAAATTATTTCACACTGTAACTATTAAATTTCAACTTTTACACTAGTGCAAGAAACATTGTTTTGGCAAATACAAGTGAATCTTATAGCTTACAAAAGGACAGTAGGTATATATCCTAGATGAACAATAACACTTTCAATCGTAACATTTTGTGAGATAGGGTCCAGGAGACTGTTACATAAAGAGTTGTAATTAAATAACAATCAGAAGGATGCACTTTGGACTCGTCTTTTAATGCAAATATTTCTGCAACAAGCCCCTGAACCCTGTCACACAAAAGATACAATCGATTGTACAATTAATCACAACTGCAAGTCTTTGGTAAAGTAAGTACATACGTTACAATCGATTGTAGTTTATCATACATCTTCATATTACACTTGGATCCTGTAACATAAAAGTTACAATCAATTGTTCAATTGTGCATGTTTAAGAAATCCAACTCACAATGATAGGAACAGTCTCTTCCTCAACAAGAGCTGGTAGAGCTAACAATCCCAAGGGATATTCTCCAATGTACAAAGTAGGCCTAGTAGGTAAAAAGAGAAAAAAATAACAAGGATAATGATACCTGTTCTTGAATATTACACTCTTGTACGATTATCGGTCGAGGGTGGATACTTGATTTTATGTAAGACCGGTAAAAAGTGATCATGAGTTTAATGACTGGTTATGGTTTAAAGATGGGGGTGATTTATCAAATAACAAGGATCCACATCACTTTTTGATAAAACAAATAATGCACATCATTTCACTCTTGCATTGTTCATAAAATTACCCACACTTTGTAAGTTCAATTCAAAACAGTCTTAACACCAGTCTGGCTTGCAAGTTAACTGAATGCAAGAAGATCTATGGCTGTGAGTATATCTTTCATGCGTGTTATCTAAATTATACACATTGTCAAACCAATGCTAGTTGAAAATGATGCCTCCAAGAACCACCCAAAGTACATTGAGACATATATTTATGGAATTTGTACAGATGATGTCACAATTAGCTTGAAGACAGAATCATATGCACAGAGTTTTTGCCATATAATCAGAAATCACAGAAGATTCCAACAGAAAGAAATAAACAATTGTATTAAAGCTCGGCTGATAGAATGGCTGGCTATTACTCACACTAGTTTAGTATGCTTGGTGTAGCCTAGGAGTTGGTTCCTCCATGTAGGGTACTCTCCACCGTCTAGGAGGTGCCCAAGGGTGTTCGGGGACACCGCTGTATGGGCAACCTTGTGAAGCCCTTCCCCCAGCAGGCGGTACATGGCTACCACCGGTGAGCTATGACTGGTGACCCAAAGCATTTCACCCGTCTTCTTGTCCAGGGTGACCATCTGACCATCAGCGATAGACGAGAAGTGACGCAGATCTGGGAACATGTAACAAGAACATTGAATGGGGAATGTCCTCTTAGGTGTATAGTGCAGTGGTGTCTTGTGATAGACTCATGTGCGAAAGACAACTTATGACACATAAAACCAATTGATAATTTCAAACAAATATACAGCTGAAAATTTTTGTAGATTATGATGGCTATATGCTCTTTAATGCAAAATGGGAATGTTTGGAGACAATCTAGGATCTTCATTACTTTGAAATACATATGAAGTATAAACGTTTTTAAGAGTTAAGGGGACTAATTAATTATCCTTTTACTAATTATAGAAAACTATAAGATCAAATATTGTCTTGAGCACCATTTCATGAATATTATCAGCACTAACAAGTCACTGTACGACAGTTTCCATAGTAACAGTCAGAGACCAAGTGCTTCTCAGCCAATCAAATTTGAGAAAAAGAGGTAAGCTAATGACGTATGCCGTAGTTGTCAATAATATGAGTTATCTCGTAGACAATTTGTGGACCAGTGAAAAAATTGATGGAGAAAGGATAAACAGGTACAGAGCTTTATACCCCTCCAGACTTTATCTGCAGGGGCATTTATTGCAACAAGTCAAAAGATGTGTCCATACACATAATTATTAAATTCATTATAACACTTGAATGCCTATTATTCATACATATCCAGTATTGGTATATACTCACCATAATTACTCTGATCAGGGGAGACATGAGAGGAGTAGTCAGCAAACGTCACATTCCAGCTGTGTGTATAAACAAACAAGACATAATCAATAAAATCACACAATCTCCAATATAAATAGAAAAAATTGACAGGCAGTATGAATTCTATATCTAAAGGATGAGGTTTTCTATGCAGTAGCATACTGTTACAGAAGCAAAGGAGTAAAGAGGCCCCGATTCATTAAAAAAAATAATGTTTCACTGCTTTTTATTAGCAGGTGGTTATGGTTGATGGGGGGGGGGGAATTTTTCCTTTAATTAGCTGAAATTTTTTAACTTTTCACATATTATATCTACAAAATCCCCATCTGTTGTCTATATTTCTTAGAAAGTATTCTGAATTACTTGGAGACTACCAGGAAAATGAGGAATATTTCTAGATTCTAAAAGATTGATTTATGGAAATTTCAGTTGATGTTGTCTGAACTACTAATAGCAATGTGTACATGAAGGACTTGAACAAGAAAAATATATCAGATATTGGCAAAGCCAACAAAAATTTAGCACTCATATAAGATAAGCCAAGAATAAGTTCGAGAATCACTGATATTGAAGTTATTTTTGCTTTGTGCTCCTTTTCTTGACCTGAACGTTAATCCGAAAAAAGATGGGAGTCGTAGAAAAAGTCAATGAACTCTTTGCTTTACTCATTATACCCTAGAACTGATACAATGTTCTTCTTTTTTTTTGCCATACGGTCTCACAAGTATATTTCCTAAAATACCGAACATAAAAATATCCTCCTTACATTTTGTTGCTGTTTGTGCTGTCAAACATAGTGACAGTGAATTCTGTACGTCCAAGGAAGAGTGTTGAGCTACTGGTCAGTGGACAGGACGATTGGCTGGATTCAGTGGTCAATGTCTGCTTCTTCTGACCAGAGTTGACGTCTACCGCTATCCATGTGTCTGCTTTCCTACCTAAAATAGCAGGAGATGTAAAGAAACACATTTATTGAATAAAGAACAAACAAGAACAAAACGTGCACACATTCTTAATTTAATTACTATTGTATCACCTTGAAACTTCAAATTCATCATCATCTTTGCCATCATCACCACCACCACCACCACCACCGTCATCGCCGTTGCCTTCATCATCATCATCATCATCCCCACCATCATCACCATCATCACCATCACCGCCACCACCACCACCACCACCACCACCACCACCACCATCATCATCAAATGTATAGAGCAAACTTACTATTAATTGTAACTCAATCGCAAAGTGACTTCCATGACCACATTGCTCAACACCCAATCAAAATCAAGCTTCATCAAATTTCCATGTAACCTACTTATAATGAACATGGACCACATCCCGTAAAAAAAAATCCTTACCTGTATAAAGCATGTTATCTGGACCTCTGAAAGGAGATGATGAGACTATCGATGGGATGGTTAATGGTAGTTTCTAAAACAAAACAAAAAGGGAAAAAATAATCATTGTGAAACCCTTCATCTTTGTCTTTGCAGATTGACACTATGAGTATGATATATATATTCATTTTTTCATGAATAAATTCATGAAGAAAGAATGACCGAAGGTCTACTTTAATAAGCAATTCATACTGATAAATGAAGCGTGTGTGAATATGAAATATTTGGGATAGGTATATGTATTGTATATAAGCAAAGAAAGGAATAGCTGAAAGAGTACATTTCTGAACTCAATATCTTTTTTAAATGTATGGAGATTCTATGTATGTAAAAGGTCATCTGAGCTAATTTTTCCAGAGCTAATATTGTTCCTTGAAGTTCTTTGAACTATAACAAGAAAATAATAATTTTAGTGATATTGAAAACAGTAGTTCACAAACTTGGATAGATATTTAGAAATTGCAACCAGCTGAACATGATTGGAATTCTGTATTTAATATGCAATTTACCTGGTATTTGGTGCAATGTGTGTCAAACTTTGAAATTAGAATTATCTAAAAACAAATCTTCGATATCCTAATATAATATGGAACAGAAGAGGTTAATAAACAATCTGAAAAATACTTACTTTCAACCCATCACCACCTGGACCTAACACGTAAAGGGTTCCATCCGTTGGATCTGGTAGGAATGTAAATCCCTCTGGGTTATCAACTGCCATCTTCACTACTGGGTCTGCAATTAAAAAAAAATGTTTTTTTTTAAATACTTTTATAGACAAATATGAACACATACACACACTTGTGGCAAAAACACATAGATCAGTGTCAGCAGTGCTTTGTAACGATATGAAAGAAAAGAAACTACAGCTATCAAATATCTTCTAGATTTGATTGGATTCAGTTTCAGTTGGTTTTATTTAATATGGCACCACTGAGTACAGTAATATAATTAAATAAATGCTATCAATACAATACTCAATCAATGGAAAAAATACTTAGAGTTAATATATTAAAAAGTAGATACATGAAGTTAAAAGATAAACACTTGATGAATGAAAATGGGGTAGACTCAGCAATAGAGTGGAGTGTTTATATTTACAGGTCACTAGCTGGGACAGGGAAATTACACCCCTATAAGAGCTGATAGAAAAAAATCAAATAAATCTATTTTGTTCTAAGACAATGAATGGAAATTCCCCATTGTTTATGATCTTTCACATGCAAGGGAGTGGTGCTATAACAATGCGAGAAGATCAACTAGATATAGGCCTATTCAAGAGGGAAATTTATTAACTAAGATATTGCATACAATAGGGTATGGGATTTGCGCATACAACCGTAATTCCGAAGCGTCGTTATTCCGAAGGTTCGGATATTCCGAAGGTTCGTTATTCCGAAGGTTCGTATTTCCGAAGGTTCGTAATTCCGAAGGTTCGTTAGTCCGAAAACAAAATGAGGATCGTTATTCCGAAGGTTCGTTAATCCGAAAAAGAAATGAGGTTCGTAATTCCGAAGGTTCGTTAGTCCGAAAACTAAATGATTAACTAGAACCTTATTTCGTTTTCGGAATAACGAACCTTCGGAACAACGAACCTTATTTCGTTTTCGGATTAACGAACCTTCGGAACATTGAACCTTATTTCGTTTTCGGATTATTGAACCTTCGGAATAACGCCACAAATGTTCGGATTAACGAACCCTTTTACGTTTTCGGATTAACGAACATCGAGGTATAGGCAATTTACGTGTTTCGGAATTACGAACCTTCGGAATAAAGAACCTTCGGAATTACGAAGTGTAACCTGGGATTTGTGGTGTTACACTCTGGAAAAACATCCCATGTACAAAGGCGAACGACGATTGAATGAGAATAGCGATCGAGTGAAAAAATTCATTAAAAGAAAATCACACTTTTATTGTATCAAACAACATTACAAAGAATGAAAGAACTTTCACTCTTTTGGATGATGGGGGGGGGGGGGAGTAGGGCAAGGGGAGGGGAAGGGGAGCAAATCATAAACTCTATTCAATTACACAATTCAAACTCCATTCTGCAAATTTAATGCAAGTGATGTGTACTGGTACTCCTCATCCCTCCTCACAACAACATGTCATTCAAAAAAAAAAATCAATGTTGAGTGGTATGAAATTTCACTTGAAAATATACTTCCTAGAATGAATATTCAGCATTGAGAATGAATGACAGTTTAAAGTGGGTGTGGATCACTTTTATTTCTTTAATTATTTCTTGCGCTTTTTAGAGAGTAAATTTTCTAACCATACGCTACACTACAGTTTTTTCCCCCTTCTTTTTCCTGCCTCTTTTCTTTCCTGCCTCTTTTCTTTCCTCAATAATGTCCTTTCTCATATTGGTAGTTCAATCTATTAATGTGAAGATTACCACATGCCCAATATCAAAATGGTTGAGAATAATACTTTTTTTATGACTGAATCACTGAACAGTTCCAATCAGTTACCAGGGAAACTGAAGTCCTGTAATTATTTTACTGAATGTCTCTGATTTAGCACTGACCATATACCCTCCCCTGAAGTACATGTACATGTACATGTATGTGGCGAATTCGAGTAGGCAACCAGAGAAAGGAAATGGGTATTACACTGGATATTTTTTAATTTAGATTTATAAGAAAGATAGTTGTACACACTAAGAAGGAAGTATGTAAGCCTACTTTATATGTATATAATTGCACAACTAATAATGCTTTAAAATTTCTAATTTTTCCTCCTATAAATGTGTTACCGTATCTGTAATGTTGTATTGCTGGGAGTTGTGTTATTCAATCAGTAGAGCATAAAATACAGTTTACTCACAGCTGTATGTTATAAAGCATACATGTAGTTTTAAATTCAGTTTCATATACTGGTCTGCTATAGCTTTCCAGTTTTATAAGCTAAAAGAAAATGTCACATCTGCCGTTTTAGCCAGTGTATGCTGATGTAGGCAAGTGTAGCCAGACATTTTCCCCTTTTCTTCATATATATCAAGCATTTCAATTAATCCTTGATATCAAGAACAGCATTTCCTTATTAACGACACAAAATATCAAGAATTACATTTTTTTATACATATAATGAAGAATCATTTGTGTTGTGAAAAAAGGCAATTCTTAATCATATAGACCAATGATATTATAAAAAAAAACAGCTTGCCATAGCCTATACGTAGGTACATTGGAAAACACTGGCTAAAATCATTAGATGAGAATGATATGGTAAACTGCCAATTCGACTACCGGTACTGCCAACTCGTCCACTCACCACATGGTCCACTTTCATATAGTCTAATACCATTCCGTCCATCAACATTTTCGTCTAACAAGCATTTGGTCCACTAACCATTTGGTCTAATCATCACTTTGTCTAATCACCATTTCGTCTATGACCATTTCTATGACCATTTCGTCTCATAACCAGGTGGTAATATCCAATTAATTTTCATTCATTTTGCACTTAACACTTAGTCTTAGTCCAATTAGACCAAATGGTATATGGACTAATGGATATTGGACCAACCAGTTATTAGACGGAATGGCATGAGACTGAATGAAAGAAGTCCATGTGGTGAGTGGATGAACTGATGGTAGACCAACTGATAGTAGACGAGTTGGCAATTGGATGAATTGGCATGAGACGAATTGGAAATAAACCGATGAGATAGCCCCTTTCTTTGGGGGATTCAAGCTGAACATTATGATAATGAGGGACAAATAGTTCCATTATCAAACCTTAAATTGCTAATGAATATTATAATGTGATGACAGCTAGCAAACAACATGAGGTGTTCACTGTCAATTTGATTCAATGCCGAGTGATTGTCTGTATACCTGTAGACTAACAAGTTCACAATGGTGAAAATTTTTCCTCTTGTACTTTGTGAATATTCAATTTATGAATTTGACAGCATTTATTTCTCGATGTAATACATTGCGAAAATATCTCCCAATGGTACATGTACATTGCCAGCTAATACATGCATTATGTGTACATATGTTGTCTTACATCACTTAACATGGATAAATGCATGTCATTATAAATGATTATTAATATCTGGTGGAAAAAAGAAATAGAAGAAATTATTAGTGATGAATTATATAGGCACATGGTAATGCAATCAAGGACAAGATACAGCGGCTATTCTTTTACAATCAGTGCTTTAGAGGACATCTGCTGGTACTCTCATCACTGCTTTTACACAAAATCAGTGTGATCTATACACAATACCCAACTGTACATCTGTAGAAGTATGAGTCTTTGTTCGTTAGACAGTGCATGGACCTACTAGAGATGGACAGTGTTATGAAAAGCAGTATTAAAGTTCAAAATACAAATACAGAGAGCGATTCATGGAAAAGGAAATTCAGCTTTTGAAAACTATTAAAGGAGAATGAAACCCTTGAAACCAGCTGAATCCATATCAAAGAGAAAATTCAAAGAAAAATATTGTTGAAAGTTTGAGGAAGATTGAATGAATAATAAGAAAGTTATGAGCATTTGAATATTGGGATCACTAATGCCATGTAGTTCCTCCCATTGGCAATGCGACCAAGATCTGTGATGTCACACACGTACAACTCCCTCATTACTTTAGTACTTATTTCACTTATATTCTCACTTTTATAGAGTCTATCACATGGTGAGGTGTTCTCTTTATGAGAGGACAAGTACAGAGGTTTCACAACATTATATCATTGATGAATCGTTTGTCATATGATTAGAACGAGCAAAAAGAGATGTTTTGGGTATATTTTCAGTGTCCAAAAGGGGAGAGTTGTTCATCTGTGACATCACACATCTTTATCGCATTGCCAATGTGAGGATCTACATAGCATTAGTGATCTCGACATTCAAATGCTCATAACTCTTCTATTGCTAGTCCTATTTTACTCAAACTTTTGTTGATCTTATTCTTTGATTTTTCTGCTTTCACAAAAGCTAACTTGCTCCAAGAGTTTCATTCTCCTTTAAGAAAAATTGGAAAATCATATCAAAGAGGAGCTCAGATTTTTTCTTATTTCAGATCCTTTTAACCATTTTTTAAGAATGGAAGTCTCAATAAATGCATAGTTTGGAAGGTTAAAGACTCTTTACATTCTTGCTAGTATCTCAACCTACTAATGCATTTTTTAAACTTTCTAAATTACATGATATCCAAGCTTTAAATTTAAAGGTCAAGTCCATCCCAGAAAATTGTTGACTTGAATAAATCAAAGAGAAAAATCAAGCAAGCATAACGTAAATGCTGAACATTTCATCAAAATCAGATGTAAAATAAGAAAGTTATGACATTTTAAAGTTTCGTTTATATTTATCACATAACAGTTATATGCAAATGAGAGAGTCGATGATGTCCCTAAATCACTATTTTTTTTGTTTTTTATTGTTTGAATTATACAATATTTCAATTTTTACACATTTGACAATAAGGACCAACTTGACTTAACTCTAAACTGTCAAAATAATGGCAATTCCATTTCCACACGTTAAGGGAGGAATAAAATATTGTTTCACATGACAATGAGGAGAAAAATAGAAGTTTTCATATTTCATATAATAAAATACAAAAGAAATAGTGAGTGGGTGACGTCATCAGTCTGCCAATTTGCATACCGACCAGGATGTGCATATAACTGTTTTGTGAAATTAAGCGAAACTTTAAAATATCATAACTTTCTTATTTTACATCCGATTTTGATGAAATTTTCAGTGTTTTGCTTGTTGGATTTTTCTCCTTTTTTTCAAATCAACTTTTTGTTGGGGTGGACTTGTCCTTTAATATTTCATAACTTTCTTATTTTACATCAGATTTTGATGAAATTTTCATTGTTAAATGCTTGTTGGATTTTTTCTCCTATTATTCAAATCAACTTTTTGTTGCGGGTGGACTTGTCCTTTAACACCAACTGGGAAGGTCAATTTGACCTCATTCTCATGCAAGAATAACCACTTTATATCGCAAATTCCTGATATGCCATTATTATACAAGTTTATACTGAGTCGGTACAATACTACAAATTTGTGGCCATCTGACAAGGGGTCATGGTACATTTTGATTTTGTTAGAAAATGCATGTACCGGTAGGCTCAAAAGGAGACTTTTAAATAAAATTTGTACTTTGTAGTATAGGCCTACACGTATCAATCTATAGCTACATAAAACTGCACATTGAATTGCCTAGCCATTGATTCATGTCTTATTTCATTCAATATCTAGGTTGGACACTGACACACTGACATTTTTTTTACTAAAAAATACTAAAGAGTGCTGTAGATTTGACTGTCAATTATCATTTAAAGGAAATTATATGATTTATAATATAGAAATTGAAATTTATATGTAATTTCATTTTTTTTCATATATTTTTAAGGGAAGGAAGTAAAACAGTCTGATATTTCTTCCTTTATCAAATAGTAATAACGTATAAATGATCAATGACCCAATTTATTCATGTGTGACTGTTAGTTGATTTATATCAATTTTAACAATGAATAGGCAAAGCAGTTATCAATATTTTAAAATAAGCAAATTAAAGAGAAAGTCATATATAATATTAATCTTAAATCTTAAATTAATACAAAATCTTGGTCTTAAAATGAGGGTTTCCGGAAAGGGTCTTGGATCACCGATTGCTAAAAATGCAATGCTCTGGAACTGACCACATCAAAAAAGGGGGCTTTCATTAGATCGTAGGCATAGCACAGTAGTGGCAATGTTGCTGCTGTGTAAAAGCTAATTTGAGGGTCTCTGGAACAGGGAAAAAATGAGACTTTCTATGGCTTTCTACATTGGTGATGCTCTGGAACGGAAATTTAGGCTAAAAATGGGGGACTCGACCGTGATGTATAGGCCCCCCCCCCCCCCCCCCCCGGATATAAGTCTTCTTGCCATATTTAGATTATATATTTCAATAAGAACCTGACAAATGCATCACAAAAATCCCCTTCCACACATGCTATGCATGTAGGGAACAAATTACACAGGGGTTCAGTGTGATTTCGCCCCCAAAATGCTCAATAAAGCTATAGAAAGCTTGTTAAATGTTGCAGATTTAGGCAGTAGTGTAAAGTACTTATAGCCACTGAAAATGAATACTTATATTTTTTGGCCTCTAGACGCCTATGGGATCATCCAAGTGATCTCTCCCGTGACCAAATCTCCACTGACGTACAAAATCAGATTTTTAGTATTATAATTTTGTGAGATGCCCGATGATGGACATCTAAAAATGTAGTTGCCTCTAAAATGCTTCACCTAGAGATAAAAACAATAGGCCTAACCTTAATTTTACCTACAATATATATATATATATATATATGAGGAATTGAAGTTGTAAAGCAGAAAAATGCTTAATCTTTGAATGCAGCAGAAGATGACTAAATGCCTTTAATACAAGAGGGATAAAAAATTCAATTGTGAAACTCTTTTAGAATGTAATGACAGCATACATGTTACATCTTGATAAAATAATTTAAAAAAATAGTTTCTTTCACATTCAATGAGGAATCTACAAGTAAAGTAATTGTAAAGCAAAAAAAAAAATCATCTTTGAAAGCAGCAGATGAGGACTAATGCCTTTAATACAAGAGGGAACTTAAGAAATTGGAGTCTGTAACTAACCTTCTTTCAAAGTCCAAATTGTACGACCTGTGCGCTGATTTAAAGCATGCATGCTGCCATCTAGTGTTGACACAAGAAGCAAGCCATCATGACCTGTGTAGGGAATGGTAAGTGGTCCTCCCGTATCCGCCTGAAAAAAAAATGTATTATTAATAGAACTCCAAACCCTTAAAACAAAAATGTATACACATGAGCTTGTAGGGTGCTCATTTAGAAAAGAGGGATTTGCTTAACATTGTTATCAATGCCAATGCATTGGCCTATATGGTCAAGATGCAATTATTTCCCCGAAAGGAAATATAAAAATAGGGGTAGAATTTTGCTTGAATTCATAAATGCATAAGATAGATGGCATGCAATTTAGGGACTCTGACTCTGGATACGTTAAAATTTGCTTTCTGCCATCTGACAACATCAACATATAACAATTTCATTTTTGAAGGCTCAGTGCCAGAGAGAAAAAGGGGCTTAAAACACAATATTTTTGCTCAAGCTATGAAATACATCAATTATTCTAGTTATTACATTCATTATCTCTGGAAATAAAACATGGATAATGAGTTCAGTATCCATTATAAAGGATGCAATACAGAAAGAAAAAAAACCCAGAAACATTACCTTTTGATTTCCATTTTGTTTTGCATCCACCAAACAAAATGACATGTACAAGATTACGAGAAGGATGAAGATGATCATTCCAAACTCATTCATGATGATATCGTGTCTCATGTTTCTCGATGGTGGAAGGTCTTATCTATGATCCAAATGTTGTGTAACAATGCCATAAGGCTGTAAAGCACGGTCGTACAGTAACAGTCATCAGAATACCTGAATAAAAGAAAAATAAATTTATTTGACAATTGTTTGAAAAGGCCCATGCATGGGAGGCCAATGATCGAGTGGTGTTTTATATCAAAATGAAGAAAAAAAAAACACCCAGGTATTTGATTTGGATCGCAAAATGTATCCAATAAAATATATTTCATATCCTTCATGTGCATCATAAAATTCTGTTTTAAACTGTCTCATGAATTGGAATTAGTGACATTCACTTTGGAGAAAAATTTCAAAACAAAAACCTAAAATAAGTTTGACGTTTAAGGTACATATTACAATTAGAATGGAAATGACATGATCATTGCTTTTGCATGTGTCATCCCATGCCAGATTATGTTAATACTCATCATTATCATCACCATCACCACCACATAATCACCACATCATCTACATCATCCATTCCATCACCACCATCATCATTCCCAACATCACCATCACCACATCATTAATCAATACCACCACCACTGCCTTCATCGCGATCATCATCACTATGATTTTTTGTGACGTAAAAACTTGTAGATTTTGATATTTTTATGGGCAATAAAGTACCTCAATTGAGGAGAAATGGACTAAAAAAAATCATCGCTACCCTCATTACCACCACCACCATCATCGCTACCACCACCACCACCATCTCCACCACCACCATCAGTCCCATTTGGCATTTATACCTTCATCACCACATTACCATCAACATGATCACTAATTATATCACAATCACCCTCATTCAAGATGAATTTGCTATAATAACACTAGAATATAGATCTAGGCCTACATAGGGTCTACAGACAACTCTTGATTGTGGCCATCATCACTAAAAAAAGACAAGATTCATCACACACAATCAATCAATCAAGCATGACAATTGACTGTGATCAGCGATCACAATCAGTCAAGATCACCAATTCACAATTTCCATGATGCATGATGACCACATCATAACAGTGGTCGCCATGACGATCATGATGAAGATCATGATTACCATCAATGCCATCATCATCATTTTTTAGCGCATCACATCACAATATACACAGACTCACAATACAATACAGACTCAGCTCACAGCTGATCTCTGAAAGAACAAACCGAGATCCACATTGAATTTGTGCACGCCTCCTCAGCCTAAGACTAAGTAAAGCACAAACGCATTTCGAAATCTAGATCTACGGATGAAAATAAAGCCCATAAAACTACGAAATAAGAACAAAGAGTGTACCACATATCACATCCTTCAGAATAAAACGACTATACAACATAATGAACTCACAAATTAAGATGAAATCTTTATTTTAAGGACCCAGTCGGAGCTTCTTTCATAGACTGCGCTATAGTATAAGTATAACTTGATTTGTGTATACCGAAAATTACACGTGTAAGGTGTGTATTGAACGAGCGAGCGCTGTGTTTTGATCTTCTAGGGACTTTTTGTATGATGATGATGACATCAATACACAGATAGTGTAAGCCTCCACTTGGCAAACTGAGGAAATCATTCACAAAATACAGCTGATTTGGATAGTCTCGATTATTTAGACGTTAATATTTTCTTACGCACCAATATTATTAGACAAAAAAGCTCAAAGCAGGGGCTCAAAGCCGAGCTTATTTCTTTTCTTTTGTTTTATTTTGATAATATGGTTTGTTTCGTCCTTTCGTTTTGTTTCGTTACGTAACGTTTATTCATTCTATAAAAAAATATTATTATTTCAGTCTTTAATCTGTTTTTTTTTTTGCTGCGGGGGAGGGGGGGGGGGGGCTTGTTTACAGTATTAAGTTACTGATCCAGCCCTAAAAATTCATTTTTAAGTAATATGTTTTTTGCAGGTACTTAGACTGTAAATCAGTCCACCCAAGAAACATATTGATTTGAATTTTATTCAATGAAGTAAAATCAAACATAAACATAACGCCGAAAATGATAAAAATTGGATGTAAAATAATTTTTTTTTTTTTCAAGTTTCGCTTATTTGTCACAAAACAATTATAAATTATGCATAACTCAGTTATTTGCAAATTGGAGAGTTGATGATGTCCCTCACTCACTATTTCTTTTTCAATTTTATCAGATTTGGCAATAATGACCAACTTGACTGAACTACAAAGTGGACAAGTCTACCCCAACAAAAGGTTGATTTGAATAATTAGAGAACAATCAAACAAGCATATATAACACTGAAAACTTCAGCAAAATCGGATGTAAAATAAGAAAGTTTTACTTAATTTCACAAAACAGTTGGGTCCCGTAACACAAAGGTGAGCGATTAATGATGATCCCGGTGATGATCGTATGCTTGATGTACTAGAATCAATTGTAGAAAAATGTTGTACGATCATTGCTAAGCTTTGTGTTACGGGCCCCCGGTACCGGTCGGTATGCAAACGAGGAGACTGGTGAGGCCATCCACTCACTTTTTCTCTATTTAAATCAACAATTTTCTGGGGGTGGACTTGACCTTTAAACAATGTTAATTCCAAATGTTCAGGGGGGAATAAATCTTTAATTCACATGACAATAAAGAGAAAAATAAAACATTTCATGAGTATGATAAAATACAAAAGAAATAGTGAGTGGGTGATGTCATTGGTCCCCTCATTTGCATACTGACCATTATGTGCCTATAACTGTTTTGTGAAATTAAGAGAAAACTTAAAAATGTCATAACTTTCTTTATTTTACCTATGATTTTATTGAATTGTTCAGTGCTATGCTTGTTTGGTTTATATCAAATGTTTTGAAAACTAATAACGAAAAATTAATATATTTTATATCCATTTCAATCTATCGCTCAATAACCGTTTTCTTTCTTTTTACTGTTTGTTTAATGAGGTTGATAGTGATGATACATGCACAGCTTGCCATAATAGTGATTGCATGCAACAAAAGGCTGCGGATATACGAATATCTTTTTTTGCACATTTTTTGCTTGGTAAATGAATTGTTTTCCCAAAAGAAAATAATTACCGTCTAATCGTTTATCCATTGATTTTTGTTTCGGTTCTTTTTTGTCAGGGATTCGTCCTTTTTACTTCATTTTCAATTATTTCAATTATAAACTCATTCCCCAACAATCAGACTTAATAAGGTCTTTCACTTATTCCTTTCTTTCTTTCTTTCTTAATTTCTTTATTTATTAATTTATTTGTTTATTTATTCATATATTTATTTATACATTCATTTATTCATTCATTTATTTATTTATTTATTCGTTTATTTATATATCTATTAGTTTTAGTTTTATTTAAACAGATGAGTGGCATTGTCAGTGCTTTTCCTTTGTGACACACTCTTTTCTTTGAATTTAATGTTTGAGGATGAAAAGTGTATGCTTTAATCAATTCTCTGATTCACTTGACCCTCCTCGTAAGTGATTATGTTTGATCTTTTAAGCTTATTATCCAAAACCATGTCTGAATAGGACTTACCGGAATGTTGACCTCAGCCGCCTCTGATCGACAGCCATGTATCATAATAAAGCATGTAAATGGTATCGAACTATATTCAAATGTTAGGAAACTGTAGTTACTTTTATAGAAAAGATTTTTTAACGACAATTTGATATTTTCCATCAATCAGATTTCTCACTGTCTTATTTTTAAACATAAGATTTCATCATTTAAATACTTATCTTAAACATATTCAGTGACTGTCTATCATAAAACAAATTTCGAAGATTAGACTTATTGAACTTTTCTCTTTTTTCATTGTTCGAAAAGTGGATTTATAGTCCTACCCCTTTTTGTTGGGGAACCGAATTAACCGATGTTTCGAAAATTAAAAATAGACATTTCAATTGTAAATTGCACCCATTGACTCTGTTACAAGTGTTGGAAAGTGTAGACTATGTCCGAAACTTTACAAGCGTTGTTTTAAGTACTCAATTTACCAAGTGGTGGGTAGTTTCAACGAATGGTTGGTCAGTTCGCTGATTCCAACATTGGTTGCAGATTAAATGCTTCGAGTAGCATTTCATCTGAACCATCGAACAATACTTCAATTTTTTGGGGGGGATTAACGTGAATATTGCGTTTTGATAACATTGTTGTCATTGATATCTTGTGTGAATTCATTTTGCAACAGATTCGAGGGATGTGTAAAAAAATCACATCCAGTGGATATTGTGATGACGACAAACATAATGATGACATTATTAAACGAAATAGGATTGGTAGAAGAGGAGAAGAGGTGCAAAGATTCAAAAAGAAAGAGAAAGAAGACAGAGAAAAAGAGGAGGGAGGAGAAGGAAGAAGAAAAAGGTGTGGGGTGATATTGAACTGTACCAACAAAAATCGTTTGAAAGTTAGTTATGAATAATAAATGAATCAATGAATAAACGAATAAATAGATAAATAAATAAATGAATAAATAAACAAATACAAAAATAATTAAGTAGGTGCAAGAAAAATTAGTAAATGAACACAAAAGTAAGAATAAAAATAATGAATAAGAAAAAAAAATCACAGAACAAATAAAAATACAACATATTAAGATAATACGAACATGAAAACCACTTTTCTTGAATGGGAGGACAAAGATTTACTGAACATCTTAGGTTTCATTCAAAATCCACATTCTATGATTTGAACAAATCTAACAAATAAACGTATGAGAATACGTAAAGCATTTCTCTGATTCACTTGAACCTCCTCGTAAGTGATTATGTTTGATCTTTTAAGCTTATTATCCAAAACCATGTCTGAATAGGACTTACCGGAATGTTGACCTCAGCCGCCTCTGATCGACAGCCATGTATTATAATAAAGCATGTAAATATATCGAACTATATTCAAATGTTAGGAAACTGTAGTTACTTTTATAGAAAAGATTTTTTAACGACAATTTGATATTTTCCATCAATCAGATTTCTCACTGTCTTATTTTTAAACATAAGATTTCATCATTTAAATACTTATCTTAAACATATTCAGTGACTGTCTATCATAAAACAAATTTCGAAGATTAGACTTATTGAACTTTTCTCTTTTTTCATTGTTCGAAAAGTGGATTTATAGGCCTACCCCTTTTTGTTGGGGAACCGAATTAACCGATGTTTCGAAAATTAAAAATAGACATTTCAATTGTAAATTGCACCCATTGACTCTGTTACAAGTGTTGGAAAGTGTAGACTATGTCCGAAACTTTACAAGCGTTGTTTTAAGTACTCAATTTACCAAGTGGTGGGTAGTTTCAACGAATGGTTGGTCAGTTCGCTGATTCCAACATTGGTTGCAGATTAAATGCTTCGAGTAGCATTTCATCTGAACCATCGAACAATACTTCAATTTTTTGGGGGGGATTAACGTGAATATTGCGTTTTGATAACATTGTTGTCATTGATATCTTGTGTGAATTCATTTTGCAACAGATTCGAGGGATGTGTAAAAAAATCACATCCAGTGGATATTGTGATGACGACAAACATAATGATGACATTATTAAACGAAATAGGATTGGTAGAAGAGGAGAAGAGGTGCAAAGATTCAAAAAGAAAGAGAAAGAAGACAGAGAAAAAGAGGAGGGAGGAGAAGGAAGAATAAAAAGGTATGGGGTGATATTGAACTGTACCAACAAAAATCGTTTGAAAGTTAGTTATGAATAATAAATGAATCAATGAATAAACGAATAAATAGACAAATAAATAAATGAATAAATAAACAAATACAAAAATAATTAAGTAGGTGCAAGAAAAATTAGTAAATGAACACAAAAGTAAGAATAAAAATAATGAATAAGAAAAAAAAATCACAGAACAAATAAAAATACAACATATTAAGATAATACGAACATGAAAACCACTTTTCTTGAATGGGAGGACAAAGATTTACTGAACATCTTAGGTTTCATTCAAAATCCACATTCTATGATTTGAACAAATCTAACAAATAAACGTATGAGAATACGTAAAGCATTTATAGTACACGAGTTATTGAAAATATAATTAAAAAATATAATTAATGTTTTTGCATGACAAAATAGTTTTTTTTCCCTAAGAGATTTCACTGCTCTGTACCAGACAATAATATAAGATTTTGGACTATAGCTGGCGCTATATCACTTTTACATTGCAATTTTCAAATGACAGAAAAAAAAATCTTCTGACGCATCTAGAAATAAAGCAGTTATGCAAAAAATATTAATACATCATAATTTGAATATTCGAACCATCAGTTGTCTTTGAGAATATGACCTTAATAATGAAATGGAGTTTTATGTAAATCCAATTTGAAAAGTATAATGATTCTAACTATAGATGACGCTATGTAGTTTACGGTGGTTTAGTCCACAGATTTATGTGATTTAGTATATTATGTTAATAGAGTTTAATATATATCTTTATGTTGACTACAAACACAATATTAATATAGATGCTGTTGCTAATGCAGATGCCAGAGACAAAACGTTCATAATACTTACTCCAAAGGGGTTTAATAGTGAATGGAGAAGAAAAAGAACCGTATATAAATACGTTTAACAATATTAAAGAAATTTATCTAAAATAATTACTACAAGGTAGTTCACCCCAAAAATATTTTTGTAATGAATTAATTAATTAATATTTGTATGAGTACTGCATAAGAAATAAAAAAGACAATAAACTAAGAAATAAAAGATAAAGGAATAACTTAACTAGTAAAATTCTTTATAGTGAAAAGTTAATAGAATCGCTAGAATGTTATAAATAATAAAGGAAATAATCCAAATTCTAAGATCCTTTTAGCATAACAAACAAAAACATGTAGAAATGCCATAATAACAGACATATAATTTCTTGTAAATACATAAACGATGTATTTGGATGGTACAAATTGTTTTGTTATGTGTGTAAATTAACATAAGAAAGGTATTATGACCAAGCAATAATATAATATTTTCAACTATAGATGGCGCTATATCAATTTTTCATTGAATTTTTAAAATCATATGAAGGTGAGTCTTCTGAACAATCTCAAGATAAACCAGTTTTATCAAAAAATAGATTCATTATAATTTCAACTTTCGGTCCATTGACTGTCTTAGAAAAATATAACACTGATATTGAAATATAGCTTTGAAAAAAAGCCAGTTCAACAGTATAATGTTTCTGACTAGAGATGGCGCTATACAGTTTACGTCTACAAAGTGTGTATTATGATGAATGTAACATGCAGCAAATTTCATGGAAATGTTAGTTCATACGAATTAAAAAAAAGAGAAACGATATCGTTATTACAATAATGATAACAATGGCGGTAGTAACATAGAAGAAGAGAGGAAAAGAAGAAAAATATGAAAAGAAAAGAAAAGAAATAGTAGTATTAGTAATTGTTAGAGTTGTATTAATAATGATTATACAAAACAGGAATAAGATGATTTCATTCCAATATCGATTCTGAAACTCTCTGCTTTAGTTTCAGAAGAACAACATATTCATGGCTCGTACCATCACATCGGGTTATCGCGTCCAATCTCGTAACTCGACCATTCGAGAAAAGGACTCCCTAGAAATTATTTGAGAAACGTCAGTCCAGTTTAATTTATTTTGTTTTACAATTCATCTGGCTTCGATGACTTCATTCTCTTTCTAGTATTTTTATAATAGTGAGGGTTGTGATCGTTTCGTCCACTTGCTATTTTTCATTTATTTTTCAACCTTTTCATAATGTTTACAGCAGCATCAGCATCAATATTGTATTTACAGAAAAAAAAAACAGTATACGTAAAAACATATATATATATATTTTTTTTAATAAAAAAAAAAAATATATATATATCTCTCTATGGTAAAAACTGTATAGCGCTATCTCGAGTTGGAAACATTATACTGTCAACTGGGCCATTTTCAAAACTACATTTCATGATAATGGTCACATTTTAAGAGAAACCAGATAGGTTATCGTTCAAATACTAATGTATTTCATTTCTTCTCAATGCTGCTTTATTTGTAGATGCCCCAGAAGAATAATTTTCACGTCATTGAAAAAAAATTAATGTAAAAGTGGTATAGCGCCAGCTATAGTTAAAAACATTATAATGCGGCTTGTACTTACTATATGCTCTGTGTTATGTTTCTTTATTTAAGATAAGTACAAGACAAAAATAATCATAAATTGTACATTCAAAGGAATTTGTCTGTAAGGACTTTTGACTTTCCATAAATGGGCGCTTTGTATTACACCCACCCTCTATGTATTTTTTTAAAAACATTTTCATTGTTCCGTTATGATTTATTAAAAAATCATGTACCCCCAGGAAAAAAACACTCTTTGATATCATGTAATTATGCTATGCATAACCACTTACCTATATAGTAGTATGTTCGTGATTGAAGGAGAGTTGAAATGACAATGACAACGAAAAGGCCCTCACCAACAATTGATTTATTGATAGATATTAATATTATATTGTGTTTTACTTTTCATCTATAATTCATGAGGCTCATTTGTATTTTTCATTCATCAATTTATTGTTATTTTTTTTTAATTCATTCGTTTATACATTGATTAATTTTCACTCAGCCATCATGGGCCTGACATTATGGAATACATTGCCAGATTCACTCAAACAGGTGAGATTCATTTCTCCCTTTAAAAAGGTATTACAACATTATTATTGAATAAATATTCACAGAGTTAAGTTTTTTCTCTTTGTCTAATGAAACACATAATTTAAAAAAGGGAACAAAAAACAAACAAACAAAAAAGAATCTAAACCAAAACATACATTGTAAGGACCAAGCGCCCCCATCCCTAGCCATTATGCACCTGCACCCTTACGTTAAGATAGTATGATAAATAATTTGTAATTAAATTGTTTTCCGGGGTTGCCACGCAGTCAAGCTTATCTTGTAGGGACAACCCCTGCAACCTTCTAAAAAAATCGATATGTATTAATAATTTTGTTAAATGTTTTGGTTGTCAGTTATTTATTATGTGAATTATTAATGTATTTTGTTAGTTAATTTGCATGAAAAAGTTGCAGAAATCAATAAATGCAAATGAAATGAAAATTTATTCTATCATTTATTCTATTCTATCTAAAGTTGAAAACTTCGTAGTGCGGTTAGGATGTAGTCTGCTGGGCAAACCCTTCACTCGAGTTAAGGGTCTGAATGTGCAGCCTACTCATCTAAGTGCTAGTCTTTGCGTGGAGGCACACTTGCTGATCAAAGTTTCAATCAGGGTCTGTGCCTGCAGACTAGTTAGGATGTGCTCTATGTTATGTTTAGTTTTAGACTAGTACAAGACATATAGCAATTATTATTATTTTTTTTTTTAATAATAAATATTGTACATTCCAAAGAATATTATTTGTCTCAATTCTCTCTCGGCTTCCCATAAAACGGAAGCTTGATGTAAATTTGTATAAACATTTTTATTGTTTCTTTTTTATTCATAAATTTTAAAATCATTTTACAAAATGCTCTTTGATAAATTATCATGCATTTATGTTTTGTATAACTATATAAAGGATTCAATTTGAGAAAAGGTAAAATAAAAACCTCACCATCAATTTATTATTAAAATGAATGTTATATTATACATATTTGTTTATTCATGTATCTATTTATTATGTGACTTTTATTGCTTATATAATATTCACTAGGCATATTTTTATGTTTTTTAATTTGTTCGTTTATTCATACATTATTTTTTTCCAATTCACATGTTCATTCATTGATTTATTTTTCTTTCTTTTCTATTTCATTCATTATTTTGAATTTTATTTATTAATCTATCTATTTATATATTCATTTTATTTTATTTTTAAAAACCATTCTGTCTGCCTGCATTATTATCATATATTTTTAGATATATTGCTGTAATATCATCCTCCTCCTCCTCCTCCTCCTCATCATCAACAACAACAAGAACATGTAGTATCAGCATGGGTCATTATCAAAATCAGACGTAGAATTGTATAGCGCCATCTCTAGTTTGAAACATTATACTGTCGAGCTGTGCCGTTTTCAAAGCTAAATTTTATAATAAAATGCATATTTAAAAAGAATCTGGATAGATCGAATGCTCAAATATTGATGTATTTAATTTCTCTGCGTACCTGTTTTATTTCTGGATGCATCAGAATAATCACTTTCATATCATCGAATAAGGATAAATCCAAAAGTGGTGTAGCGCCAGCTATAGTTGAAAATCTTATACCTGTATGATATTGCAGAGCAGCTCTAGCGTTATTTTAAAGAGTTCAGTACGTTCGTTTATCGTTCAAAAAATTATGAATGAATAATGTTGCATGGTCTTGTGTTTTCGTTATATCTAATTAAAAGGCTATCCTTTATTTCATCTACGTCCTCTCAACACCCGAGCTGAACAAACTCGATCTCAGCATATTGCGTTTGAATATGATAACTCTCATTTTCGAATGGGATCAAGATTATGAGATTTTCCCTGTTAAAATTGTTGTAATAACTAACTGAAAGTTCAGAAGTTGATCAGGCAATTGGTAGAGCGGGGTTTAGGGGTTCGATCCCCACTTGGTGTGCTAGTGCCCTTTGGCCAAAGGCATTTGTCCTCAGCGGCGGACCATTAAGCATTCGGTTAATCCAAAATATTATTACCGATTTCATCTTGTTTTCTATTGACGCATAGGCCTACATAATAATAAACAGTGGGGCCTATATGCATGATTTATTTAAACTTATGATGAATTGCAAATTACAAAATACAAAGAGACGGGGATGGAAAGTCAATTTACGTCTGTTCCTTACAGACGAAGTCGTTTTGTCATATAGGCCTATGAGTCATAGAACTTATAAAAAAGTGTACAACTCCTATAAACCGAATGCCTCGTGTTTTTCACCAGTTACAAGGAACTTTTTCAATTGGATGAAAAGCGATAAGTTTCGACGCACTAGTTCGCTACTGATGCTGTTCATTTTGAGTGATGATTAAAAATGATGAGGGGCAAATGATCAAAATACCTATCAGTTCTACAAAAAAAAATCTTTGATCAATAATAAATGAGGAGCAAACAGAATCCATTAGGGTTATAGGGGCCTATCCTTGTGTTTTAACATACATAATTATATGTTTAACCACCATTAGCTGGGTATGTCTCCCCTCCTATATATGCGTGAAGAAATGAACGGAGGAATGACTAATTGAATAGAATACTGGTATAGATAAAAAATATTAACGATATATAGTCCCAATAAGGCTTAGATATAGGATTTCTTTAAAGATTGGGGGAAATAACACCCATCCTTTTTATCACAAAAGTGTAATCATTCTAGGGCCTACTTCATTTAAACAAGAAGAAACATTTTACTCTGAAATAGGGGTATGCAGCAATTAGGAAGTTTTTTTTTTTTTAATCTTGGATCATCAGGCGCGGATCGAGGGGGGGGGGCACTAGGGAGCCATTTTGAGAAGCAAAATTAAAATTTGTAATGTAAGAATGCCATTAAAACCGAGGTGTGCCCCCTCTTTTGAAATTGAAGACCTTTTTTTTTGCTTGTAATATTTTTTGGGTACGAAATATCCTTTATTTTTGGCTGAAAACCTTTTTTTTTTTGCCTGTCAATTTTTTTCTGGTACAATATATCCTTTATCTTTATTTGTGGTTGAAAACCTTTTTTTTTTGCTTGTAAAATTTTTTAGGGTACGAAATATCCTTAATTTGTGATTGAAAACCTTTTTTTTTTTTGGGGGGGGCTTGTCAAAATTTTCCTTCGAAAAATTTGCACCCCCCCCCCCTTTTGGAAAATCCTGGATCCGCCCCTGTGGATCATGTACCCCCTTGTTAATTTCCTTATCTCCGTGAAAATAAAATCATTTGGATATTTCTGTAAATTGTACCCAGTCACATTGCATTAAAATTGGCAACGCATCGTTGTTTTTTCCTCTACCGTACCGTACCATTTTTCTCTGCTGCTATACCGTATCTTGTGTTTACATTTCGCGATGATACCCGGACATAAAAATGAGATAGGAAGTGGTCTATTGACGGGCTTTGCATAATCATAAGGCAGTTGTGTGCCATATGAGAGGATAAAGGCAAGTTTTAGCTACTTTAATAGGTAAGATTTTCTTCCATAAAGGATAGTATTTTTGCATTAATTTACTAATATTAAGGCATCGTTATCTGTGCCAGACTGTGGTGCTCGATCGCGACTGCTCGGCTCTGGCGACAAGCCTCCAGAACGCGATCTGCCGAAGCTTGGGGCGAGCCTAGCCTGGCCTTTGCCTGTTTGCCCATTGCTGCGAGCTCGAGCTGCAGCTGGAGCTTGACTATTATTAATTATAAGTTATACTGACGTGACTTGTGCATTGGCCATTGCGACGTATGGGGCATGTCTGCGCACCTAAAATTCATCTTAAGATTAAGATTTTACATGAATTTTCTGTTGTAGAAAGAATATGCCTGAAATGAAAAGTAGCCTTCAAAGTTCAATTTTGAAATTTAAGGCCTTTTGCAATTGTGTTAAATCTAAAAAGTGGGAATTCTCATGAAAGAATGCTCCAAGACCAAGCCTCCAGGACCAGGCTCCAGTGACCCACTCACACTAAATACGAGGTTAGTATATTATATACCACCCAAGGGTTCATTACATGCCGCCGCGCACAGAAAATTCAAGCCATAGTCTAGAAGTCGTGTGTTTTGGACCCAAGAAGTGAGATCCCAGCACACGCGACCCACTACTAGTTAGAAATCTACTGCCAAACGCGGTTCGTGGTGCGAGGTTAGTATACTAATACTAACCTCGCAATACGTGTGAGTGATTATATACTAACTTCGTACAAGGGACCGTGTTTGACCCTGGATTTCGAAGTAGTCGGCAAACATCGCTTCATTGCTGAAGTAATATTTGCCGGAACTCCTTCTCGCTACGCACCGGGGCTCTTTCCGGTAAGTAGCAATACATAAAAAAATGATACATATGATTTGGAAATAATTTCATTATAAAAAGAGCAAATTTCGCTTACCTCGGCCTAGCAAGTGACTTCGTTTGTCTCTTCTACGGAAATACAAGGAAGCCCGTTGGTGGCGCTAATAAATTTCACAACCTTGATTCAGCTCCTCGGTAATTTTATAACTGTGTCTAATTTCTTTGAATGCGCAATTCTTATGATTAATTTACTAATTATGGGCACCAATAAATGAAATACCTTAAAAAACATAATTCAAGATTACTATTGGCGATGATAACACTTTTTTGCAATTAATTTAAAACGATGACTTATAAAAAAAAATTGAAAAAAATACACATGCCTGGAACGAAACCAGTAGTAAAAGCTTTAACGAACGTCAATAATACGGTATACCAAAGTCTATACAATGAAAAGATTGGACACTTCACGGACTTCGCGTAACGCCTTGCGTGTAAAATAGTGTAGGTGCCTAGTCTTTCCCTTGTCGTGTCTTTGATATGAATATAAATCGCGCGCCCTCTTTAGGAGAAAATTGATATCCACGCTAATCAATTTTTATCTCTGTGAAATCTTCACTAAAGATCAAGAAAATTTACATATTTTTTAAAAGCAACTTCAAGGAGAAGTCACGGAAGGATCTAAATGATTCGGTAAGTGTCAAAGCAGAATGTGAAATACCAGATTATGCGTGATATTTTATGTGGGCAAAAGCCCAGTATATTTTGGATGTGTCGTGTGTGTCACGTGAATATGACTGATATTCCTTCGCACACGAGATGATATGAACCCATGGGTGCCAGTGACCAGTCTCCAGATTGCATGATCCTGTCTTTGACTTTTTGATCACTAATTTGATTTTGAAAAAAGTCCATATGGATATCCGATAGATCTAGGTCTAACCATAGAGCTCTATGGTCTAACTTAGTCTTGAGGACTCAATAATGATGTTTTTTTTAAATATTTTGAAATATACTTCTTCATCATGGAGTCTTGACACTCTTCCCATAGACGCATAAGAGACTGAACAAAACAAAGATGGATTTCCCTAGGAAATCCATCTTTTAAGATAAAAATCACGTAAATGGTGGTGATTTTATTTATTTTTACACCTTCCTAAGCCTAATGCGTATGAAGGGGAGGCAGTGTAGCTCAGTCGGTTAGAGCGCCTGTTCCGGATGAGATCGTAGATCTCAATTGCGTGGGTTCGAGTCCCGCAGCATGCCGGAAGACGTCTAACAAAAAAACTGATGCTAGCGTTGTGTGTTAACGTGCCTCACCGCTGTGTTCAGTGCGGGTGTGAATGCAGTTGGAAAACACTCCGTCCATCGGAAAAGGACGCAAATGTTGGTCCCGTGTATAGGAGAGTCACAACCTATGCACGTTAAAACCAATACACTATTCGTCAAAGAGTAGGGTGTTCACCCGGTGTATTGCACCTGCCGGTCCCCGGTACTACAATACTGCAAAAATCTTCAGGATTGAAGGAGGCAGTGTAGCTTGAAGAAGAAGAAGGTTTCAAATATTGGTTAATAAAAATGTTAAAAATTGAAGGTTTCTTACCAGACCGATCTCGTGTAGATCCCTCGATCCGTTTGTCAACAAAGCAAATACAATAGGTCTGACCCTTGAACCGCTTCGTTATGATGTAGCTACGAATAGCGATGTTACAAAATGCCATTTTGAAGAACAATTTATAGATAAAAATTATTATTTAACAAGTATACTAAAATTTAATACGTTATTATGAATAATTATTATTATAATAATTATAAATATATATTAATATCCGGTCACATTGTCTATGTGTGAAATGGTCTTGATTTGTGATGGGATCGCTCTAGTATCGATTGAAAATTATTGAGATTCGGCAATTTCATGCATATTCATACGACGCTCCGAAATCTTGAAATCAATTGACTTTGTGCATTTTGCGATAGATTGTACAAACTCTAACGAACACATCGTAAGATTTTGACGGAAAAGCAAGAAGTAATCAAAATTTGTTAACCTGTGCGGTATCGGTGAGCAAACAGATCTTCCGAGAAAACCTTTCATCATTCATATAAAATATAGGAAATTCTAGGTCGATTTTTGTACGAGGTGATAGAGAATTGCACACTTGTTTTGATGGAATACTGTGTGGGGCACTGGAAGGCTTGCACTGCGCATGCTTACTATATTTTCATTCATAAATTGTGTTGAACGCTACGTTATCCATTCTATACAATTTGCCACTGTGTGCAAAGGCTAAAATCACTTTAAATTCAAAAGAGTAAACATTCTTGACCATTAAATTGTTTAAGGCTTTAATAATTTGCACTCATCTTAACCAAAAAAATCTAATTTTACTGGGATGTTACATCCTGTTTGCCGCCTGTTCATGGGCTTCAAATCATCAACACTAACACCAATTTTCCGAATCCTTGGGGGTTGGTGTTGGTGAATGGGGAAATTAAGCATAGATCGTCAACACCAGCTGTGATGCTTGGTTCATGCAGCAGACGACATTCAACACCAGCGCTCAACACGAACTGCTGGAAATACATCATATTTTCCAAGGTCAATACCAACACCAGCATCATTTTAAGTACGGTGTTGGTGTTGTCACAACACAAACACCAGATTTCAACACCATACTTGAAATCGCCCAATCTACACAGGGAATGCTAACTCTCCTTCAATTTATCAATTTACTGCCCAGATTTCTTCATTATTATGCCACCCCCTCTTTTAAATGATGTGAGTGCAAGGAGTATCTTTACTGTGTTTTATTACCAATTTAGGCAGAGCACTATTACCCTAAAAAGAAATTGCAAATGACCCACCAGAGTTTTTATTGATTAGTGAAAATTTGAAATATGATTTCTTTTTGCTACTTTGCTTTGATTAAAATTAAGGTCTTTGTGAACTCCAGCATTTTTTAATGTACTTTGAAAATTGATAATGTGTCTTTGTATACTTCACAGGTAAATGGAAAGAAGATGAGTACTGAAAAGAAACCAAAGCCTCCTAGGCCACCTGCACCCAACCTAGCTGCAAAGAAAAACATTAAGAAGCAAGCGTCCTCCGGGTTGTCATTCAGCTTCAATGACTTAAAGGCAGTAGACAGTGATGAAGATGACAAGAGCTTTACTTCTTTCACAAAACCTGAACGGGACACTCATATTTCTGATCCAGCAAAAGTAAAAGAGTTGAAACCTTTGACAACTGCTAGTCATGACTTCAAAACCAAAGAGATGAAGCCTTTGACTCATTCTAGTAATGGTGCCATGCTTGGAGAGCCCCTGTCTCTTCAAAAGGAAGACAGGGACTCATCATTTGAGGACATCTTTGATGCTGTCAACTGTCTCCCAAGTTCAAAACCAGTAGCTGTATCCAAACCAGTGACAGAGCAGGTTAGGAAAGTACAAGAAGAGATCGAAAGGTCATCCCCACCGAGAAGTAGCACCAGCACTGAGAACAGGGAGAGCGATAACATTAAAAGCAAACCAAAGCTCCAAAAGGGAGGGTCAGGCATTTTGAAAGTTGCAACAGAAGTCCTCGAGGAGACAGAAAATGAATCTTTCAAGTTGCCATCAGATTCACAGGAAGCGCTTGCAGATCCTTTGAGCTTCCTCGATAAGGTCATGGAAGACCAACTAGGTAGTGGCTTCGAGGATGATGATAGCAGTCTTGGAAAGGGTAGTCTTTTGAGGAAAAGAAGACAAAGTGGGAATGGCAAGAAGAAGATCCTTCAGCAGCAGCCTCGTACAAAGAGTTTGGATGCTGACATGGGTCAAAACAATGGAAAGGTGGAGCAGGAGGATTCAATGGATATTAACCCATGCTACTTCAATGTCCCTACCCCTGCAGAGCTAAAGGATGAACCAGTAAGACGGCCGGACAGTATTCCCACCTCAAGATCAGGTCCAAAGTCCAAAACCAAAGCGATGTCTCTCTCTGGTCTTCTGGCCTCCCCAGACATCACTGAAGAAGACAATGAAAAACCAAGCTCCAGTGTCAACTCTGATGGCTTCCAAACTCCAGACATGCCACCAGATGACAACGACTGGGTAACCATTGACAAGAAAGCTCCAGCAGGCACATCTAGTCCTCCGTCATCCAGCCAGCTCCTGTCACCAGAAGAAGAGAAGAAAACTGTCCAAGCAACTCCTCAAGGTCTTCATCCATCTTTGCCTTTCTATACCCTCTACACTTTGACATTCCTAACTTTCCTGTACTACATTTTCCCTTTGCCAACTTACATCACTGGCTTCCTAACTGGCCTCCTTTGTTCCTTCTACCTTGTGTTGTTCTTGATCTGGATGAACCTGCCACCAACAGACAACTCTTTCAAGGAGACCGATGGTACTGATGGAGATACCCTTGTCATCCCAGGGCCTCGCCTGACTGCTTCCAAGGTCAGGACCAAAGAACAAGAGAAAGTCACCTTGAAGGTAAGATTCTGTTAGAAGACACATTAATCAATGATATTTTCATATCATTCTTTTTCTGAGACAACCATTTCATAACATTCATGCTAGATAATATTGTGCGTGTTAAATAATTTTGTTTTAGAGAGTTCTTGCATCAACTGAAACATGCATGCATGTAAAATTTTGATCCAAATATTGAAAAATCTCAAGTTTCTTAAAATCATTGACATCCCTCCCTAGACTTTCTCCATTCAATGAGACTTAGGATAATCTTGCATGTTTTTTTATACAGGCACATGTACGTAGATGTAATAAAAGACCTTGGTGCTACATCTTACAAAGAGTTGCGATCGATCAAATCAGCCTCAACTATTATGGAAATCCATGACTCATTTTTCATACAGGAAAATTTGCACAATGTCCTTCATAAAGAAAAGGGAACACACAAATTATCAAGAAAATGATGAATGCATGAGTATACATCAAATCTAGAATACAAATTGATCAAATGTGCATTTTAAATGTTGCCGTTGGTGGTTTTCCATGGTTTTGGTCGATTGGATCAATCACAAATTTTTGTAAGACGGCCCAGGGCTTAAATTACCCCAAGGCCATGGCCTAATGATTGACCCTCATACCCCCTTCCACTGCCCTATTTTATTTTCCCTCCATTTGTGCTGTAATATAAAAATGTGCCCTTTTAAAAAGTGACATTGCCCTAAAAATATAGAAATTAGGGCCTGAAAGTCTTCCAGATATTAAGAACTACATTTGCAACAGGGCACCGTCTTACAAAGAGTTGCGATTGATCTGATCAATCACAACTATGGACGGCCAGTAACGTCAACATTTATGCATGTTTGTTCAAAATATTCATGCATTCATTGTTTTTTCTTGAAAATTCACTGTGCCTTTTGTTTACAAAGGACACAGTGCAAATTTTTTGTAGAAAAAATTGTGACACTTTCATAGAGTTATGATTGATTGGATCAATTGTAACTCTTTGTAAGATGGGGCCCAGATTAGAGATATCAACTTTTTTTTTTAAATGGTTAGTCTTGATTGATTCAGAATATATTGACCTTAATCCTGGGCCCTGTTGTACAAAGAGTTACGATTGATCCGATCAATCATAACTCTATGGAAATCCATCAGTGTCATAATTTTTTCTACAGGAAATTTGCAAAATGTCCTTTGTAATCAAAGGAGAACACCCCAAATTGTCACGAAATCAATGAATTTATGGATATGCATTCATATCTATAATTTTTTTTGAACAAACATGCATTTCATATGTTGACTTTGCTGGCTTTCCATAGTTGCGATTGATCGGATCAATCGTAACTCTTTGTACAACGGGGCCCTGATCTACATGTAGGCACTTGTTATTTAAATGGGAAAGTCAGTCAACATTTACAAATTGCTACTCTATACAAACAATGTTAATGTACTTGACAGAAGAATTTATACTGTGTCCCTAGTCTCTTAGTATTTGGGAGGGCAACAAAGGGAAACACTTGGAATAAAATTTTGCTGTGGGCTTTGGATTCTTTGAAAAGGAGAAATTTTATGTACACCTTCATATTGATACATGTATACATAGAAATTAACAGAAATTTTGGAGTATTGTCCATTAGATTTTAAAAAATTGCCTTGTACTTGCTTTATTTATTACCTAGGTTAAGAAATGATAATGATAAGTTATTATAAATCAGTAATATTGATATAGAGGTTTCCTTTGCTTTTATATTGGATTTTGAATCCAAAACAGCTACATAAAATCTATGCAGCAATTGGTGCACAGAACACAGCCTTTTCAAAGCACCATTATTAAAGGACAAGTCCACCCCAACAAATAATTGATTTGAATAAAAAGAGAAAAATCCAACAAGCATAACACTGAAAATTTCATCAAAATAGGATGTAAAATAAGAAAGTTATGACATTTTAAAGTTTCGCTTAATTTCACAAAACAGTTATATGCACATCCTGGTTGGTATGCAACAACAGCAACAGTGATTCATCTGTTCACTAAGCCACATGGATTACCTTTAATATAGTAGCTTGCTTTGCTATTCCTGTCAGAATATGATCTTGAAGGTACATGTATCAGACATTGTCCCATGCAATCAGTCAAGTTCTGATTGCTGATATTGAATTTCTTCTGTTGAGTAATGACTAGGGTATATTATTTTCAAGTCTAGATTAAGTAGGTCTGTAAGATGTTAAAATACATGTATATCATGCATGTAGGTTTATAGAGAGAAGATGCATTGAGGTACATACATGTGCACCATTGGTCAACATATTTCATTCATCTACTGTACATGCATACACATGTATGTAGACATGTAGATATACAATTTTATTTAGTTTTTCACCCGAATTCACCAGAATATGTCAATCCATGACAGAATAAGCCTAGATATATGTAGGCATAAGATGAACATGGTGAAGGTTTAAAAGAATGTATGCAGATCATATGTATTCATGTACATGTACACACATACAGGTAGGCCTATGTACATATCATTTTGAAAACAAGATGATCATTATAATATGATATGAACAGAAGCTCTTGCCATTCCTATAGTAAATTTCACCTACAATGTGTACTGGTATTTATAATGTAGTAGATTTGGCTGTATACATCTAGTACAAATGAGCCTCCAGAGAAAAAAAAACAGTTTCCAAAATAATAACCTTGATATTTGTGGTTTTTCATTTCAACCTGCTATTAAGAATGTTGTACTTCTCTGAAAATGAAAGCAAACATTTCTTAAGAGTCAGTGATCACTGTAAATTCCCAATCCTGTTTGTACAGGAATTATTTACAGAGAAGTAGAACTTTCCTCCTCATATCATGTTATTTGAGTCATGACCTTTGTCATGTTGATTTTAGGTCATAGAAATATGAGGGATGACAACGCTTTTCATCAACTCTCAAATCATTTTTTGCCCACCCTTCACATCTGCCTTAATTACTGTACCTCGATCACTCCCTGCCCCTCCCCTCTCTGCCCCCTTCTCTGCCTACATACCCTCCCGGGGGGGGGGGGGGGGGCTCTTCCATTGACGAGTGGATACCATGCGCGACCATGGGGTCTCGAAAAGCACCCTAAACATGTATTTTCCATATTCTGAAAATGCACCCCTTAACAAGTATTGGTGTGTGAAACCCTACCCTTAAACAAGTATTTGAAACAAAACGATACTCTTGCCAAGTATTCCCTGAATTGACCCCCCTAAACAAGTACAGCGGTGTCGGTCATCGGTTTTACCTTCCCCTACATCATTGGGTAAGTACGTAAGTACAGCCCCACCTCCCGCATCTCGCGCAAATTGTGCTCTAAACACGTACATGTAGTGTGGACTATTGGGGCAAAAAGTACATCCCTTATAAAACATTTTAGTCACAAGTTTTTACACCCTCGCAAATATGACCCTAAACACGTAGCTTTCCTAGCGAAAAATAGATACCCTTTTTTCATTATTTTTTTGTTTTTGACACCCTTATTACGTTACGTACGTAACGTGCCCTATTTGAAAAAGACATCCTTTCTACGTGTTTTTTTTTGTCGCGCATGGTATCCACTCGCCAATGTAAGTGCCCCCCCCCCCCCGGGATACCCTCCTCTCAGCCTACTACGGTAATCGATCTCTGCTTCTCCCACCCTTGCAGTATTGTGAAAAGTGTAGAATGTACTGTATGTGAATGTGAGACTTAAATTGTGACAAAGTCAGTATTGAATTGCCTTTGATTTTGAAAGGTCAAGAACATTCTCTTTACATGTGCGTTGTCATATTTTGCACAACTTTGGCGAGAGGAATTTTTGTAGTAAAAAAAAAACAAGTCTACAGTAGTACATTAGGCCTGACATGTACAGGCTACACAAATGCCTTTATTCTTATCAAATAAATTTCTACATGTATATCAAATTATGCAATGTAAGTTATGAAGTTATAAAAATAATACAATCCCGGGGGGGGGGGGGGGGCACTCAGTATATAATGCATAGTGGGTATGTGCCGCGGAGGGGACCCCCATTTTTACACTCAAATATCCGTTCCAAGTCATAGCATATTTGTCTTATTGAGAAAAAGAACAAAGAAAGCCGCTCCAAATCATAGCATTTTCTTCTTATCGAGAAAAAAATCCGCTCCAAAGCTTCGCATATTTTCCGTTACGCCGTTCCGGTCGCATTGATCTGCTACGATGAGCCGCAATTTTGGTGAAAAGCGGCCGCAGAGCGCTGTCCGACCATCGCCTCTGCGCTAGCGCACCCGGCGCCCGTGCTGCCGGGCTAGCTGCATGCACGTTCCATAGGGATGCATACGCACTCACACGCTGGCGATCCGTTCCAAGGACCCCCGTTTTCACAAATATTTGTAGTTCCGAAGCCAGTTCCGAGGACCCTCCTTTTTACAATAAGCCCGCTCCAAGGCCCCCGTTTTTTGTCTCGCCCGCGGCACACCCCTACCACTTTTTTGGTCAAGTGCCCCCCCCCCCCCCGGGAATACAATTCACATTCACAGTAGTCCTATACAAACTCTAGGCTACCAGAAACCATTTCTTTCTACCTCCATGCAGAAACCAGTGAAATTTGCTTTTATATTTGCATTTAAAATAAAAAATATTTTTTGGTTGAGATAGCTTTGAAATATCCAAATCGGAATGAAGGTTGAATAATTAGGCCTTTTGGAATACTCCTCTCTTTAATACTGGTAAATATCAAGGTTAACTGTGACCATGTCATCTTAGAATGACTTAGATGTGTTTTATTAAACATAAGTGAAATCATGAAATCTACATTAAGCCGAAAAACCTTGTTCACATTGAAGGTAAAACAGTAAAAACATCAAATAGGCCTATATAGTATAACCTAAGGCTTCATGCTAAATAAATACAGATAGTACATGTGGGATAGTGTATTATTACTGCTTTGAAAAAGAACTGAACTGACCATGGTTGTAGGGTCCATTTCACACAGTATTAGAATCATTTGGCAGAGAGCCATTTTATGAATGAATGATATTTTGATCCTCATAATGGGATGCTGAATTATTCCACTAGAAGATGAGTGCAATATTTGAATAGCATAATTCTGGTATCCTATCACTATGTGATTATTATTGACTTAACGATTAGTCAACAGACTGCAATACGAAACCATATTGCACAGTACTCCTCTAGGGGATTTGCCAGATTTTCTGTGTATTGTGAAACTACACTCTGGTATTGCACAGGCATATCATAGACCATGGACTGGAGGTAGGAAGCTCAAAACCAAGACAGAATTCACTGCTAAAACATCCTACACATACATGTATTGATAATTATATGCATTATCTGTTTGATGGTGGTTTTGAAAACCAGTGGTCTCAGTCAAACACTGTACAATTGGATGTACATCCCCCACCCCCATCCCTTCCTCCCCCTCTCTTCTCCATTCCCTTTCAATTCAGTATTTCAATACTGTATCCTGGTTTAATACGGTTGGATCTCCATGCTGTTCGAGCCTTGGCGATTCATAAGATTACTGGCAGGTGCAAATCTATGGAGGATCGATGCCATGCAGACAAACTGAAAATGAAACACTTCTCTCAAAGACATACCAATACAAACGGGGAATCCCCAACATAATGGACAATATTAAACCAAGCAGGTCCTAATTTCTCCTTGATTGAACAAGGACTTGTGTGTCTGATATATATGGCACTGACTGAATTGAAGGATTATCATTTGAGACCAGTGATTAATTAGCAAAAGCTAATGGGTTTTAATGCATTTATTCTAATGCACTTGTGCATGAATTTGTTATTGTTAACACTTCTGAAGGGCAAGATCTGAAGAATACTTGAGTTAAGTGTGATGGATTGCTTTTAATCACTTAAAGAATATTTTCCCCAAAGGCAACAAGCTCCAATGCACCCATGCTTTTTATACAGTATGTCTCTAGAACCTTGCTAAGCCTCAACCCATAATAACAACTTGTGCGATGCAATTTAGTACTAAACGAAGCAAGCATCAATATTGAAACCTCCGCCTTCAATTCAAGCTCATGGGGATCAGAAATAGAGTAATGCTTAATTCCTTCAGTACAAGTTTCCATGTTTTTATAGTCTAACAATCATCTTATTTTGATACAATACGGTCAATGGTAGCATTGAAAGGTTTAAGAAGACCTTTCCTCTTCCTTAATTTCAAGGTGTGAATTCATGGGGTACTACTAAGGAGCTTTTGTACACCTCACTGAAGCCCGAGATTGGATCAGCGCATTTCCCAAGAGACTTGCAAATCAGTTTTTTGTACATGTCTGGAGATGCAAAGTTTGATGATAATGAAGGGGTGGTGAGAGAAAGAGAGAGAGAGAGAGGAAAGAGATGCTGGATTTACATTTGGTAGGGGATGGAGACCGTCTCTGACCTTTTAAATTATCCACTATTAACACTTAACACAGCTTATTAATTCAAGTTAATGGCCATATTTGAAATGGTTTATTTATTAACAGTAATTCATTCCTTTTTCCCTTCCAAAAGACTGCCCAGGATTGCTACCATTATATTGAACTACCAACCATCGAAGAGGTGAACCCCATCTTGCATTGATCTATCTTCGTTTGACCCCCCCCCCCTGTGTTTCGGGCTTATTGTAATAACAACATTTTGTTTTCAATTTTGTGCATTGATAATATCTTGATGCAAATTGTTCAATTCCTGAATTAAACAAAGGGAAAAATTGTAATGAGAAATCAAATTTTGTTTTTATTGTCAATAAATCCTGAAAGTATTGCCCTTTTTGCTGTGAACCTTGGTTTCATTTGGTTTTATTTCCTATCCTGCATATAAAATGAACACTATTATTTTAATTTTTATATACATATTATTAAAATGATATAATATCACTGAAAAATTTATTATGAAGTCATGACGTGTATTTTAGACAGCACTAACCTCTGACGTAGAATTTGCTGTGTCACTACTAATGCAGTAAAATATATGTTTTTCCCTTGTTAGTTATAGTTCTATCTTGAAACTTGAGCTGAAAGTTCATTTTAAAGTTATACATCGCATATATATGTAGATCTTGAACCTTGAGTTTTGTTCGCTGTGTTAATTATTATCAACGTACTATATTTGTTTTTTGTCATGGAGTTTGAAGGGTAAAATGGAGTTCAAGTATAAAATGAAATGAAATGACCTGATAATTGGCATACGTTTATCCTGTTGAAAAAAAAATAGAATTAAGTTTGTGTATCAGATGACCTGCCTCAGTCAGTGTGTTATAGAAGAAAAATGATGAACTGAAATAGATGTTTACACTGTAGATTACATTACAATGGGAAAATATTAGGTTTGTTAGAACACATTTGGAAAGGTGTTTTGTTCAGTGGTGGTTGAATTTTTTTCATACACATGTTGAAAAATAAAGAAGTAGAAGAACCACATTGAAAACTATTTCCCATTAAAAATATGTTTTTCTCAGTTGCTACTGTACTGATGGTTTTATTTTACATATAAAAGAAGTAACAAGCACGTCTTCATGTTTCATGTTCAACTCTCCACATTTTTAACAAGAAAGATTAAATTGTTTCATAGCCTGGGTACAATTTTCATGATAATTATTTTGCATGAATTGGATCATGGTTTTTGATATAAGTAAGGAAATGGTTTATTTATTTTGGATTATACATGATTCAATGATATATCCATCACAGAAGTTTAAAAAAGAATCCTACACGTATGTACACCGTATGTAGGTACTGGTACCTTTAAATGAAGTCAACATTGTCACTACATGTAGATGCCCAATGGATGTGTTAATGAAAAAATAATGCACAGATATTTGAATTTGTAATGATATCATTTTGATTTTTGAATGATTGATTTCATTATCTTTTTATCCTCAGGGCTGGATGAATGAATTATCCACTCCATATGATCCTGAAACATATCACGTCAATCAAACACATTCCATCTTTGTGCGTCTCGAAGGCCACACCCTGAGACTGTCCAAGCCAAAGCAGAATATTGCTCGAAGGGCAATGTTCGATGAGCCTACACCCCGTCCAGAATTCATTCACCAACGTATCTACGACATACGGGGAAGCCACGTTTACCTGCAACCAGAGGGTCTCGTGAAGAAGAGGTTGTGGAGCAAGAAATATCCATTATTTATAGAGCTACCAAAGAAGGGATTATCTGTTGAGAAGAAGGACGTTTCACCCCCTGATGATGGGACAGCTCAGGGTATGGGCTTTGATGTCGTCAAGAAAGACGAATGCGACGACAAGGTCTTGGTGTTGTTCGCAAGGACAGGTCGCGAGAAAGAGGAATGGTTTTGGAAATTTGAGGCAGCTGCAGTCGCTAACCGAGTCCGTCCAATCCAAACACTCCACAAGAAGGTGTTTCTTGTGGGTAATGACTTCATCGGGGAAGATGGGAACCCGGTGTACAGGGGTGACCCTGATGACATGACATCCCGCAAATCCATGGTGGACTTCTTCAAGTTTCTTGCCAAGGTAATGCCCAAGGAGAAGGATGTCAAGGAACTCATAGTCCAGGACGTAAAAGCCAAAGCAGGAGGGGTAACCTATGCCAGTCCCGGTCGTAGACCTGGCAAAAGTGGGTCAGAGCGGGAACCGAGTAGCATTCCAGGTGCAATCAGCAATGATGCCCCTGTTGCTTGGGTCAACGCTGTCATAGGGAGATTCTTCTGGGACTTCTTGAGGGAACAGCAGTGGGCAGACCTCATCCAGACCAAGCTACAAAAGAAGCTTTCCAAATTAAAGGTAAATGAAATTTGCTTTATGTTATAATATGTTGATCCCATGTTTCCCATTCAGTTGAATCCTCATTAAATGTCATATTTCCTTGATGTATTTCAGTAAGAATCTTTAGTTAGGAAAAAATGTCCTTGCTTCAAGTTGACTAGTGACATCCATCATTTGTTTTAGTGATAAAGGAGTGAGTTGGCTCAGTTGGTAAAGCGTCTGCCTGTCGAACCAAAGGTCGTGGGTTCAAGTCCAACCCGGGCAGATGACTGAAGCCTGGGTTGTGTGTAAACGTGTCCCTCCCCTGTTCCATAGATTCAGGCTATGTTACAGCCCCGTCCCTCAGAGAGGACGCTAAATCGAGGCCCCGTGTAGAGGAGAGTTCTCACCTTTGCATGTTGAGAACCCACTGCACTATTCGTATAAGAGAAGGGGGAACCCTAGTGTAGTGGTCCACCTACAGTACATCCACCCTAATCAGTTATATGGGGAGGAGAGACCTGCGGGTCATAGAGATTCAGCTCGCTCTTTGCCCCCCAGGCACAGGTGATGCTAAACAATACTAATAATAAGCTCATTTCTGAATGTGCTGGAAATTGGTGATCATAAGGTCTGTGATATGATGGTTGTGGTTAAATGCACATGTACGTGTGATACGGTTATGTGAAACAAAATCCCACGTCATTGTATGCAGCTTTAGTAATTTCAACATTTTCAAGGTGATTTGGGGGCAAGTTTAGAGGAAAGAAAAGATGGACAGATTAGGGTTGCAAAATTCCTTTGAATTTTTGTGGGGGAAATTTTCCATGGGAATAAACAGGAATTTATTGGGAATTTTGGGAATTTCAGCAATTATCAAAAAGTAACAATTTTCTGATATTCATATACAGGAATTGAAAGGCGCACCTTGGCAAATGATGCTCGATTGTGCTTTTTCAGCAAATTTCAAGCCAGAAATTATGCTAAAACAATTTGACAAGACAAAAATTTGAGGAATTCCATGTAAAAGTTGATTAACTCTATCAGTGGCTGAATGCTAAGTTTTACACAAGGGAAATACAGTGTTCATGGAATGATGCCTATTGGATAATGGATATTCTGATCTTGCTGCAGCTAATGGGAATCATTATTAATTATTGTTGCTGTTGTTATTATTATTATGATTTCATTCTATTTCTCACTGTCAACAGCACCAAGTTCTCATTTCTGCTATTTCTGCTATGCAGAAATGAGAACTTGGTGCTGTTGACAGTGTTCATTTACTAAAATAAAACAAACTATGGAACAGAAATGAAGGCTATATGCTTTATTTTTCGGCCTATACATTGCCTCATTAGGCGTCAGAGTATTAATACATAGCCTAGTTTATTTGTGTTAGTTTTGTGTGCAGTCCCACTTGTGTAAAGATTCAATACGGGTCTGTGCTTGCAGACTACACAGTAGGGGGCATTGATCTATTTACAGGTTATTATGTAATAGTAAATGAGAGGTATGTTCTTACATGTAAAACCCTTGACATTTACAGAAAAATGAAAAATAGTGTAATGTGATTTTTTAATTGTTCATGTTGATTTGACAAGAAGCTTCATTTTGTACATAGTGCTCCATCATGTTACACAAGTTTATAGTAATGGATACATACATGTGTACATGTATTTACAGTTTGATTAATACTTTATACCTTGGGCAATTTAAAGAATGAATAATAGTTTTATATAAATGGAAAATATAATATTTGAGGAAATCAGTTTATAAATTTGTATCTAAAAACGCAATTGATCAGTTTTTTGTGAAAAAAATGAAAATTCCCCAAAATTCCCGAAACTTTCCATGGAAATTTTCCAAAATTTTCGGAAAGTTTCCAGCCCTTTGCAACCCTACATGTAGGACAGATGGACAGGCACAAACCAATGATTAGCCAAATTAATTTAAGATGACAAATCCTAAAACGTCAGGGATGAAACAATATTTCACCAGGCTGCCTCCTTGGTTAATAATTGATATTTGTGTTGGAGCCAGAGGGGATATGTAGATGATTAATTGAAATCTTTGCATCAGTGATACCACGGTTAGAAAATAAATTGATTATATACAGCATGTACATGTAGGTATAAAGGCAATGATGTAAAATGGATGTGATGAAACTTCAATAGGGATTGGAAATTTTGGAATAGTACACATTCTTGATTAAAAAAAAACCTTGTAGTCAGTATACTTGTGCTTGGACTATGATTCCTTAGTAAATCAGAGAATAGTTGATGACTTTTAAACAACAGGTAATTTTTCATCATTTTTACTATTCTGCATCATGAGCCACAGAAATAATTGGTACATGGCTACACGCTGTTGTAATAATATCACACATTGATGTGTTCAGTTTTTGGTAGAGTCTTCCTGAAATCAAATCCATAAAATCCTCAAAGAAATCCAAAATTTGATAATGAAACTTAAGATAACCTAGAGCAAATTACACCAGTTGGCTTCCTGCATTAAAGATATATTGCATTGATTACCAGCTACTGGTAAGTTATACCCAATGTAATGTTTTGTTTATTTGTCTGAACACCAACCTGATTTCGTAGTAGGGGATTTCCCCTTTGAAGCTGAAGCAGAAGATTATTACAGGAAGACTTTTTTAGAAGAGTATACCGGAAGACCAATGGATCAAATTTATTTATAATCAGTGCTTTCTGAAATTCAGTCATCACATCAGAGAATGAAAAAGTCATACTGTACTATGTCAATTCTACTCATTTCTTTGATAATATGACTTTCATGAAAAGCTCTATGTAAGATTATTGAAATAGAATAAAGTTAACATGTAAAAGCTCATTACATATTAGGGAATAATTTTGCTTTACAAATTTGAATAGCATTTTTGGTCATAAGAGCAAAGCTCTCAACTAAGTAATGTACAGTCCAGGGGCCGGAGCAAATTGCTATGCGATACCAGGAAACTTATTCCCTGCATTAGTACTGTCCATGAAATAAAGCTCCTTTAAAACATGTATACATCTGCATGATGTACAGGTATCTATGTACAAAGGGACATTTTCATTATATCATTTGATTGATATTTTTTATATCCCTTAAAATTGCCTTATCTACATTTTACTAAATAAAACTATTTCTCATCAATCTCATGTACATGTAAGTACTCTGTGTCTATAATCCAAGTTTTTATTTGTTTAGATTAATAAATAGTAGGATCAAAGATGAATAATAAACTTGTTGAATCCTGTTTCATTTCCTTTAATAGCAATCATTGCATAAAGATTATTCTTATCATAAAACACATAACTTAATTTTTATCTGATAAAAAAATCACACTTTCACTTTCACTCTTTGAGACAAAGAATCCTTTGAGAACTCAAGATGAAATAGAGAAACTATAGAGCAATTGTTTTCTACTAGTTAGTTGAAAAACTCAATAAAATCATTGAAATTTCATTCATTTGTTTCATTTTCTATTCGCATATTGATCTAAACTTAATCGTCACACTGAGTGAAGCCATTGTGCAGTGTACAAATACATGTACATTACAACCTCTATTGGTATCAGGACAACTACCCCCTGGACAATCACCCCCCGGACAACTACCCCCCGGACAATTACCCCCGAGGACAATTACCCCCCGGACAATTACCCCCCGGACAATTACCCCCTGAGGACAACTACCCCCCCGAGGACAATTACCCCCCGGACAATTACCCCCCGGACAATTACCCCCGGACATTTACCCCCCGGACAATTACCCCCTGGACAATTACCCCCCGGACAACTACCCCCCGGACAACTACCCCCCGGACAATTACCCCCTAGACAAAGGGAGTGCACAGAGTCATACGTCGGCCGTACGTTTGACGTAAGAAGTACTCAAGGCATTCTCGAGTATCTTGGAATCAAACGTACGCCGTAAGAAAGCTGTAAAATTGAGCTCCATCCATAGGCGGATCCAGGGGGGGGGCGAGGGGCCCGCCCCCCCCTTTATTGGCAGAGCAAAAAAATGAAGAAAAAAAAGGGGGAAAGAAAGAAAAAAAGAAAAAGAAGGGGAAAGAAAGGAGGAAAAATAAGAGTTAAAATAAGAGGAGACGAGTGAAAAAAAAGGTCAGGGGATGACTTGGGAAATGATTAAAAGATATATTTCATGTCACTATATAAATTTTTTCGCTCGCGCTTCGGGCTCGCATAGCCTGTTCGATGAGATACACATCTTGCTAAATAGGCTGATATGTAGCTTAAAATGTCAAGTTTTGAAGTCGATATTACAAAGCATATTTCAGCTCGGACATTATTCATAATTTTGTTTGATTTACAAACTGATTTTTAAGTGCTCTGTTTAATGGTGTGACAATATACAATATATAACTTGCAGCTTGCGCTATGCGCTCGCATTATTTGATTTGCCAAATTATATAACAAACTACTTAAAACCCCCCATTTATGACAGTTTACCAAAAATTTCGTCTCACGATTTGCGCTCGCATTTTTGTTAAAAATATATCAACTCACAAATCCTATTCATGATTACAAAAGTGCTTAAAATATCCAGTTTTCAGGCCTCAGTGTCAACACATTTTACTCACTCATTTAGGCTTATTACATTAATAAATATGATAATAAAATGTTCATGAATTCTTAATGACTAAATTGTCCCTTTTCAGAAAAGAATATCGACAATATCACAGTTTCATATGTTTCATATCGCGCTCAGGAAGAGGAATAAGAAAGTTGTCATCATTTTCATATGATGACAAAATGTCCTTAGACCTTGAATGTCCAGGTCCTAGGTCAGAATAATAATGAAGATATCAGCTCGCGCTTCACACTCGCATCATTTATTAAGTGTTTTCCACATCCACTTCACAATTTCCATACACAATGCTTTAGATAGTGCTCAAATTCACCATTTTCATACCGGAATATCAAGTATTTTCCGCTCGCGCTTCGCGCTCGCATTGCTTTTTCGATGAGATTAATATCTTGCTTAATATAGGCTGATATGGAGCTTAAAATATCAAGTTTCGAAGTCAGTATACAAAACATATTTCATCTCGGATATCCAGCATTCATTATTTTTAAATTTACAAATTGATTTTTCAAGTGCTTTGTAAAATGTCAGTTTTATGGTCTAAATATTAATATTTTCAGCTCACGGTGCTCGGTCGCATTATTTGATTTGCATAAGCCTACTTCTTTATAAATTCTTACAAACCGTCCTTAAAATGCACTTTAAACGAATTGTATACTATCATGATTGCCGATTTGTATAGAAAAAACACTGTATTTGATTATGTCATATTGTTTATAATTTAGTAAATTTGGTACTTAATTTCCTTCTTTAATGTTTAATTTCTTTCACCCAAGAATAATACACACAAAAACACCTTGTAATTTACAAGGTGTTCTTGTGTGTATTATCTTTGCATAAAGTTTTTTAGCTTACTGTATTAAGTTATAAAGCCACATCTTAATCTGGAATGTGCACCAATTGTTTCATAATTCTTAGCTTCTTGTTAGTTGAACTGTTAAAAAAAAACAGATTTATAGGTCTACTTGACAGTGTTAGTGTTCATAGTTGCGTTATCGACTTTCAATATTTCTACCTATAAAGGTGTCTTTTTTACGTTTTATCTATTTGCCTGATTTCTTACCTGAAATTAAACCCAAAATAAATATTTTTAAAAATCAGATCAGTTGGAATCAGAGATATTCAGCATTTGTGATTATTATGACTAATCGTGTTCAATTGTTCTATGAAAACTTAGAATGAGGGCCAGTTTACAAATTTTCTGATGTATATATGCATAGCCAAACGGGAGGTTTCGGGTGCAAGCCCCCCCCCCCATTTTTCATGATGCAGAAGGCGCCGCTAAACAAAAACAAAAAAGGAAAAAAGAAGAAAGTGAGAAAACAGGAGAAAGAGCAATATAAAAGAGAAAGAAAAAGTTATTAACGTAAGATAAAGTAGAAAATATTTCGGAAACCTGTGCCACCGACCAAAACTTACAATGGGTCCCGCTTAATTCTAACATTGATGCTGGAGAGAAGGGGGGATTTTCTGAAGGTAATTGTCTGGGGGGTAATTGTCCGGGGGGTAATTGTCCGGGGGGAATTGTCCGGGGGGTAGTTATCCGGGGGTAGTTGTCCGGGGGTAGTTGTCCGGGGGGTATTTGTCCGGGGGGTAGTTGTCCGGGGGGTAGTTGTCCGGGGGGTAGTTGTCTGGGGGGTAATTGTCTGGGGGGTAATTGTCCGGGGGTAGTTGTCCGGGGGGTAGTTATCCGGGGGTAGTTGTCCGGGGGGTAGTTGTCCGGGGGGTAATTGTCCGGGGGGTAGTTGTCCTCGGGGGGTAGTTGTCCTCGGGGGGTAATTGTCCGGGGGGTAATTGTCCGGGGGGTAATTGTCCTCGGGGGGTAATTGTCCGGGGGGTAGTTGTCCGGGGGGTGATTGTCCAGGGGGTAGTTGTCCTAGAACCACCTCTATTTTGTATTGGAAAATATATTTGGCAGTATTGTTTTAGTAGATAGTAATTTATATTATGCGTCAATTTCATACATAAACATACATGTACATGTAAATTACATGATTATGCACATCATGACATGTACTTGTAGTACATATAGCCTCATAATTTTCCTTTTCCTGGAACGGATTTCCTTTCATTTCAAGCCTTGTTGAGATAACTGAACTTTTTTCTTGAATGCCATTTTTTGCACATAATTTTTAAAAATCCCTTCCTACATGTTGTACCAGGAGAAAATACACAAGTACTTTGTGCAGTCACAATGCCAAAACCGACTCCAAAACTATAAAAGCTATTAAGTACATGTATGTTATTTCCAATGACATACCAGGGCGAGAGTGATATCTCCTTGATCCGATCAACCACAACTATGGGAATCCAGCAACGTCAACATTTAAAATACATATTTGTTCAAAATATTTTCTAGAAATGACGTGTATTCATACATTCACTGTTTTATTGTCAATTAAATGGACTTCTCTTTGCTAACAAAGGACATATTGCAAATTTCCTGTACAAAAAATTATGACATTGATGGATTTCCATATACTTGAGATTGATCGGACCAATCGTAACTCTTTGTAAGACGGGCCCCAGTAGTTCAATCAGTTTGCAGTTGGTTTTGTATCACTGCAGCATTGCACAATCATGTGGTTTCATGTACCACCTGTGCTAATATGGACAACTACATGTATATTATTATGCATGTATTAACAAGACTCAATTAATTACACTTTGCATGATGCTAAACTGCAAACAGCATCCAGCCCCCATCATCATTAGATCAATTGACTAATTGTGGGGCCACGGATGTGAAAAGGGGAACGGATGGCTAACTGTTACATAACAACATACAGTAATGTACATGAAATAAGTTTCATGTGGAGGAAAAGCTGAAGCCATACAACAGTGTATGCAATGAGAAGGGTACAATACAAATGAACTGTTCTGCTGACATGATTTCTCGCTGAAGTGAATTCATGATTTTCCTTGTTATGTTTAAGTACATTTAAGTACACTTATCTTTCGTCTTGTTTTTATATTGATTCAAAGCCTGTGTTTTGCATAAAATGTGTAACTGTTTCAAAACAGGGGCCGCGGGGGGTGGCTTCAGCCCCCACTTTTTTCAAAAACCGTGTACAAAAACGTAAAAATTACCATATGATTGTGATTTTTTGCATGGTCAGCCCCCCCCCCCCACTTTGAAAACCGTTCCGCGGCCCCTGCAAAAATTTTGCAAAACTTCAAAATATGTACATTGAACATTCCTATTTTACATCCAATCTTGATGAATTTTTCATCATTATGCCCTTCAATATATTTTCCTTTTTTTTTTAAATCGATTTTTGTTTGTTTGGGATGGACTCGGCTAGGTCTGCAACGCTGTGTAGCATGGTATAAATTCTCCAAACCAATCAAGGAGATTGATTTTTATACAGATGGACCAAGGAAGTGAAGATATTCATCAGCTCTTCCATATGCTATCTTTGGGCCTCCTTTTCTTCCTAATCATGCTACTTAAGGTTGTGCCCAAGTGACAACTTTTCCACCAGAATTGCCCTTTTGAATGATCCAAGTTGAAAATGCAGTTTTGTATATAATTTTCATGAAATGATAATGGAGAGAGAATGACAATATCAAGTGCTGGACAAGACATGTTTAAATTATGCCATGAATAATGCAATCACATTTTCAATCTTGTACATTAATTTTATGTTAACATCGCTTCCAGGGGCCGTGGAATGGTTTTGAAAGTGGGGGGGGGGGGACCTGAGCCAAAAGTGGAGGGCGGGGGGGGGGGTTGACCATATAAAAAATCACAATCAGATGTTTTTACGTTTTTTGTACACGGTTTTGGAAAAAAGTAGGGGGAGAGCTGAAGCCCACCTAGTCAAACCCGCCACCCCCCTGTTTCCGCAGCTCCTGCCCTCCTCTGTATCAGGGTTCCATTTTACCTTTTTTCATACACTCAATATGTACACTCAGTACAATGCATGCGTCAGTACAAAAGCAAGGTGAGGATCAATATATCAAGGAACTTCCATATGGAGGCTGATTCATAATTCAACAAATTGCAAAGACCATATTTTTCCACTTGGCTTCAAGATCTGTATGAATATTGGCCTACATGTAGCTAGAGAGTCTATGTGAGCAGGTGTTGTAGCTGTCTGGCATTCAGGAGTAACATTAATGATGTGTTCATTTGATTTCCTTTTGATTCATAAAGCTAATTTTTTGAAAGGCCAAAATGCGCAGTAACCTTGCCCCCCCACGTAAAACACCACTACACACTAAAGGCTAGAATATTGAGCATAATAAAAACAAAATATATTTCATATATAAAATCATATGTCTTTCTCAAACTATACTTCAAGTCAAATATGCCTCACACTATTACCCTTTATCTTGGTTTATTATTTTTTTTTAGAGCTTACATTATGATTCTGAAAATTGATATACATGTACATTACATTGTACATAGAATTCAGAGGCACTAAAGATTACGTGTAAGTTGTTGTCTTTTTAACGGTGAATAATTTCTCACTTTTATGGAGTGTATGAGTGATAAAAATATGAAATGGCTTTGAGACTTGAGTTTGCTCCATAAATTTTCTACATGGATTTCAATTTCATCTCCTACACTGGCTATTACCAAAGCAGGCACTTCAAATGTTTATGGCGTTATGGACACGTTTATTTACTGACTATGGCTATGCATGTAGCTGCAATAAATTGAATTGCTTTTAGCAGCTTAGCTCACGGCTATTTCAATTTCAATTCAGGTATTTTTAGCATCATTCTCAAGCTCTTATATTTAAAAATGGTGATATTCCAATAAAGCAAATTACAATTTGAATTGTAGAACTCAAACATCAGTTAGAAATATTTGTTATCAAGACATTGCTCTCAATTCCAATGGCATACTCGATATTCATGCCTATAAATTGCACAACAAGAAATCATCACTTATTTTTAGATTTGAATTGTTTTTTATCTTACTGTCTAATGTGTATGTTCCTCCTTATGTTTTTCTAATTTTATAGTATAAAGTTCAAGTTTTATTTAAACCAATCAAACAAGAGACATATTAACTAGTTTGACATAAAATAAGACATGATGCAAGCTTGTATGAAGATGTGTAAAAATGTAACCTTGTACTTTTTGCAATGAATAAGTATACACTGTACAGAGAAAAATGTCATCTATGAATAATATTTTGTAAAATTTACTGGTACATGTTGGCGAGAATACTTGATAGATCATATTCCACACATTGTTCTAATGTATGCAATGTGGGATAAGTGTAATATTTGGATAATAAAGAAAGAAGAATATGACAACAAAATTTCTGTGAATTTAGCTTTGGCATAAAATCCCAGAAATGTTGGTCACCATTCCAGTTTATTACTGTGTTTATGAATGCCTTCTTCTTTAGACCCTTCTTGCTGTGGATTTGTCAAAAGTAAAAAAAAGTCACCCCCCAGCTTCCTGCAAGAAGGGACTTAAAGCGGTAATTTCTAGGATCATTTTTTGTTATACCCTTTTTAATTTGCTGATAGTTTGAGTTTTACATGAAATTTCAAAATAATTTTTGTACCGTATCATTGGACAGCCTAAGATGTACTATTTCAATATAGGAAATAAAAAAGTGAGCCCAGCATGAAAATGTAGGAATCCATCTCTTGATACCACTCCCCCAGATACCCCACTTCATGGAAGCCTTGACCATCACGGAGACGGACCTGGGCCTGAACGCTCCCACGATACGCAAGGCATCCAAGCCTATCGTTGACTCCAGGGGGATGTGGATCGACCTGGAGATGCACTACGGTGGCTCCTGCTGGATGACCCTCACCACCAAGTTCAACCTCTGGAAGCTGGGCAAGGATACCCGCATGGAGAGAGAGATGGAGGATCTCATGACTGGCAAGAAGGAGGGCATCGAGAAGCTGGAAAGGTAATTCCCCCCCCCCCCCCCGCAAAGAGCACATATAGTTTAATACTAGGAATGCAATGGAGGATGAAAGAGCACTGTTGATTAGAATGCCTTGCTCACGGGCATAAGTGCCTTGGCCGGGGATTGAACCCCAGACTTTCATGTGCCCAGTCAGGTGCTTAAGACAACTTGGCCACAGCACTTCCACTGATTGTCTTTAAAGATACTTGAATTATCACTATTGAATAATTTGGAGTCACCTGTGAGATCAAATGATGAAGCGCCCCCAGGTTGATCACTTTTTGAGCATTTTCTGATTCTCCGACGTATGATGTCTGCCATCCATATGTATAAAAAGGATGTGAATTTATCAAAAATGTGTCTACCTTTTGCCATTCTCCATTGTGTTTGCATGGGTAAAACAATCTTGTTCGAATTCTGTTGTGAAAGTGCCTTAAAGAAAAGCTGATTCTTATAAAAATGGTGCTTGCAATGCTAAGAGAGTCAAGAGACAGTTTATAAAAATTAAGTCTGCCTGGATGCTTTGTCCATTGCATGCCCCCACAATGCAACAGTAATGAATTCACCAGTTTTCACACAATTTTGATCAATATGAGTTTGAAAATGAACACCATTGCCTTGTAGACATGCGCTCACTGTTTAATCAGTCTGTAAAGCAGTTTTGCCCCCCCCCCAAAAAAAAAAAAAACAAACAAACAAACAAGCAAACACTGGATTGCTTATCAAAAGCAAGTTTATTTATACATGTAATTCATTTTTGTTTCACATTTAAATCTCAAAATGTGAGAGCCTTTGGCATGTTGTATCTTGACTTGCTGACAATATTTTGTTGACCAGTTCAGCAAATTTTCACAATTTTGCTTCATAACACATCAATCCTGGCACGTACTTGGCGATTCTTTTATCATGAGTTGTCATGTGCAATCAAGTTTCTTACAGCACTGATTTACATACAAACTTGGAATACTAGTGTATATTGGATTTTGAGCCAACTATATATATTATATTTTTATTCTTTAAACTATTCAATCCAAGTTTTTGAATTTGACTTATTATTTTGTTCCATTATACATTTGAGACACCAAGGCCTGCATGTATTATATTTCAAAATGGTTTGAAATTCTCTATCTGTACTTTCAGGTCTTTTTAATAAGGGAGAAAATTCCAAATACGGTGCACAGTATTCATGCATATATATGAAATTCATTTGATCTCCATTCTGAAAATTTGATTCTCAAATTCCAAGGCAGAATATCTATTCGTTGCACGGTGTTCGTGCATTAATATGAAATTTGTTTGATCTCCATCCTGAAAATTTGATTCTCCATACTTACCTCGAGGCATGTGATTAATTTCTTCCTTTCCATCTATCTCTTTATCAGACTTTCTCTCTCTGTTTCTTCTACCTGCATCTTTCAATCTCTCTTCCTCCTTTTCTCTCTTTCCATTTCTCTTTTTTATCTCTGAGTTTGTACCTTCTCGGTACTTCTGTTTGTCTTCCCTCTTTCCAATTCTCCTAAAAAAACTCAAATTATCATAATTTCTTTCTTGATGTATTCTATAAAATTTTTGCCATGAATGAAGCATTTTGAAAGGTCTTCATGTAATTAGATTTGTGCACCATCCATTATTGTCAATATTGATTGTAACGGTTGTTGATGATTCAGGCGCATTTTTAAATTTTCTTTCAGACGTGCTCCCCCGTCAGAACCATCTCTCAGGTTGGGTTGCAAATTTGTTTTATTTTTTTCAAAGAATCTGATTTATGAACTTCTTGCAGATTGAGTAACTCTGATATTGCAAACTAAGTCACTATATTTAAGTATTCAGTCTGATATTTCTGATGTATTTTGTTTTTAGATTTCAGAATATTAATCTTTTCTCCCTCTGTTCTCTCTTTGCTCTCTGATATGTGTGTGTCTCTCACCCTCCCGACCCCTACCCCCTTTACTCTCTTACACTTGGGCCGTCTGCACCAGCCCGAGTTTTCAAATTAGCGCGCTATTTCTGATCTGGCAAATTATCCCGATCTGAACAATCTCGAGAATATTTGTAATGGAGACACAATTATCGCATTAGTTTGTATGAATAATCATCGAGATTGCAATCCCAAGTCAACTTTGGATTATTTGCAAAATAGCGTGCCATTTTACGAATTATCCTGCTAATTTGCAGGTGTTTCAGGCCTTATTTATTTCTTTTCTATTTTCCTTTTTTGTCAGCTTTGACAATTTATGAAAAATGGATCATCATAAAAGTGATATTTTTAAAACCAAACATGAATGGGATTTTTACTCCTGTTTCAAATAAGAATTTAAAGTAATTACTCAGTTTGCAAGAGGTTTTGTATATCTATAACCCTTGTTGCATAAAACTGGCAAAATTTCAACATAATAATTGCATATATTTACCATTAAGTTCCTTTACTAATAAGAAGTACATGTATATTGGATGCTCCAATAATAGATATGTACATGTGACTGGTCAATCACCATATATATTTTGGAACAGACGGATGCTAGTAACCTCTTATGTATGGGGTGTGAATGTCTGAAATTTGCCAGTATTTTTTTGCAACAATGCTTTGTTTTGCTAGTTCACCCTTTGAGTGTTAGACTTTAGTGTTGATAATATTAACCTTAATTAGTCAACCCTTTCCAAGTAGAACTGGCATGATTATACTTTCAACTTTATACAATAAATGCTGTCATATCCACTCATTTACAAAACAAAAAAATTCTGAATTCTACCCTGATCAGAAAATACCAAGTATTTCAAGTATTTGTGCCAATGTGAAAAAATATCATTAAAAAAGGAGAAATATAGCCACAATAAAAATTATGACAATTTTTGCAGGAAAATCCCATGCAAGAAAATATGCATCCATTGTTTCTGGCTCACTCTATATGACTAGGAGCTTTATAATTTATCCCATTTCATGCTGGTGTACTCAGTACGAGTCTGTTACATCACAAGGGCATTGCCGATATGTTGACAATCCTTTCATGCAATCATTCTGGATTGTCTATTTTTGTACTTGAAGTACAGTTCAAAGACCCCCCAAAAAGTTACAAATGCTAGCATCTATTAACAGAGTATTGGTAGTTGGTAACAGAGTATAATGTGTTAACCAACAACATGCATGTACATGTATGGATGGTACCTTTCAACCTGACACTTTGGAGAAAAGGGCAAAATAAGGATTAATTTAGAAATTAATCCTTATCGTGGTTTATTGATTGGAAAATTTTAAGTCATTTCTTACCACCCTTCTTTTGACCCCCTTAGTCTGGTATTGTTCTATTATGAAATAAGTATATACTGCTACAGATACATAATTAATGATGCTAATTTTGAAGAGCACACTCTAAATTGCAAGGATTTAAAATAAATCTTGATTAGCTGTGAATATTAGATTTAGATTTAAACATTGTGGATTTAAATATTTAAAACTAAAAGATTTGAATATAAGTCATTTGAGATTGAAGAGTTAATCCTTGAGAGTAAAGATAAATCCAAAATTTGACTGGTCATCCTATTCACAGCCCATGTGGATTTATTTTAAATCCTTGGAATTTAGATTGTATGTGATATTTGCCCTATTAAACACATAACCAGCACTTACATGTAATACAGTCTTACCCTTGTGGCTGAGAGTGAAGTTATTTGTGGAACTTAACAAATCAATGTTGGTTTGATCTAATATTTGATCTCATATTGTAGTCATGATATTATTGTGCTTTTTCTTGTTTTAATCCTAAAGCCATTCTATACTGTAGAATACCCCATTTTTGAGCATGTAGTTTAGAATGTTGCAGTTTATATGTCCAGCGATATGACCCTAGTGTGGACAGTGGATATTCTAATCTGATGTTTAATAGATTGATGTTTTAGCTCTTTTGTAATTAGCATTTATATGATAATCTTTAATACATCAAATTATCATTATATAAATCAATGTTTTTGCATTAATCATTAGTTATTATTTTAATCCAATTGTGTCTGCTTGAAGGATTTTGGTTTTCAAAACTGGTTGATAATTGGTCAATCATGGTAGATTACAGCTCTGAATTGTATTGCAAATTATTATTAAAAAGTATTTGATGCCAAAATTGCAGCATAGTAATATTGAATGAAACAATGCATTAATGAAAGTCATATGCCACCCCTCTGTTTTAAACACATGAACATATATGTACTAACAATGCCTACATTATTCAATGTATGAAAAAAAAATGCATAGAAATAGCTTTCCAAAGTGCCATGGCGGGGGATTGAACCCCTGACTTTCATGCGTCTAGCCAGAGTCCTTAGACCACTTGACCATGGCACCTCTACAGTATCATTCCTCTTATTACAGTGGACCTCTTCTCATATTATCAATATTGTGCTGTCTTGAATTGTTTTACTTCTTTAATTATTTTTGTGTGTGTACATTTGTTATAATTTTTTTTTGCTTCCATGATATATAACTTATAAGATTATTGTATTGGTATAAAATAAACTGATATATGTATTGTCAATTGCTGACCTTTCTTTCTTTATTGGTATAGTATACATTTGCATCATGATTTAATATTTTAACCCGACTTTGTTTTCCCTTTCTTTTTTATTATTCCACATTTCCCTCTCTTTGCTTTCTTGCACATCTTCCCCTTTAACTCTAATCTTTGTGTCAATAAACAAAACTACATTGTGCTGCATTTAAATAGCAAAAAAGGCAGTAAGGGCATTTCTTACAAAAAATCTGCTGTAGACAAAGCCAGCATGTACTATCCCGATACCTCACCCAATACTATGCATGGAAAATCAAGGTAAAAATATGGTTTTCCTTTTATCATTTTCTCATATATGGATTTCACTCACTGTCACACTGTTTTGCTTCCATCCATTCAGTCATATTTCTTCCAAGACCCTGCGTCAACAAACATGCATTTTGGCAATAAAAAGTAACAATCACTGTTATATAGGCTACTGAAATTGTAAAATTTGATTGGTCAAAATTGAATTTGCCAGGAAACAGCTGGATCAAACTTTTACTGGCAGAGGGTCAAGTGTCATAGGGAATTCATATACAAGAAATTTGTGCAAAAATAAAGTTTAGTATAATGATTAATGACATGTTACTATTAATCAGGCAAAAGGTATGAGGTGAACCACTTCATTGAAAAAAAAATATTTGGCCAAAAGTAAAACGAGGGTTACAATTATACAGCACTGTCTCTATCATTTGCTCATGGATATTTTCAAGAACATTTGAGACCATTGTTTCAATGGTATAAACTTTATCATCACCACTTCATACCTGTAACTTTGTAAAAACAACACTGTTCAATTTTCATAAGCATTGCATTCATATTAGTACGGGGGGGGGGGGGGAGGGGGGAATTCCCTGCATTTAAGGCAGTTTCTCTCCAATCTTGTTATCTGAATGATCGTTGAGACCTCTTGTACCTCTAGATCAAGGGGGTAGGGGGCAGCGTTTGGTGGGAGAGTGACCATGGGTGCGTAATTGAATTCGCTCATGTGTGAAATTTTGGTGCAGGAAGGGAATCGCAGCTGTGTTACAGAGCAGCACGAAATCAAATAATTTGATTATGTTCACGAATGGTCAGTGTGAAAAACACACAAGCAGAAGAGAGAGGACACTGTATATCTCCTCCCCTTATATGGACAAGGATTAATCAATAAGGCTAGAAATACAGGCCTCTTCGACCAAAAATATCGTTCACATTGACATTGTGAACTTACTCTATCCTATCATTCGTAGAAGTATTATGAGATTCTTTCAGTTTCACTTTTATATATTCTATAATAATGGCAAAAAATCTGTTTGTGTGTTTATCATTTAAAATGTACTCAAGTCATCATTTCAGTTTTTTAAAAGGCTCCATTTCAATGACTTGATTATGGTCTTAAGTGGAAATACTCCAAGCTGTCTGTGAAAGTGGTTTCTTCTGTTGTGTATATTTCACTTCCTGTTTTTCTTCCTCACTTTGTTCTTGATTTATTTGTTGTTTTGTGATATTATGAATTTTAAGAAATATGTACACTCTCCATTCACAGAAAGCAGAATACTCTCTTTTTTTCTTTTGGGGGTTTTCTTCCAAATCATCCTCTCTTTTTAAAAAAAATCTGGAAAATCCATAACATGAAACAACGTGACAAGTATTTCCTGGTCATGTTGTTTAAAATATCAGATTCATTTCACTGTATTTCAGAGCCAGAGAAACAACGTTAATAAAGTCTACAGTTCATGAATATGTTTTTATGCCTCAGGTTTTGTGATGTTGGCCAATTTATACAGTCCCAACTCCCAAGAAATAATTATCATTATTAAATGTCTTCTATTGAAATAATAACAATAACCAAAGTACACTTTCAAATCTGGAAAACCCAACTGCTTTTCAATTTCCTTTTATTTTTTTTAGTAATTTTTCCCCATATAGTAGTATAATGCAAGTTTCAGTAAAGATGAGAAATCAACAGTGTAAAAGGGGCTTGTGTTTGTTTCTTGCTCATGCCATACATGCTACATGATTTAATGACTCAAAGGCCGCGAGGAAATATAATAAGACATTATTAATCCAATTCTTTTCCTGAGTTACATTCATATCCATAACAAAATATGGAGATAGGCTGTATGAATGATACAGGATGAAACGTGTATGAACTAACAAACAACAAACAGTATGGCCTGAATCCACATAGGTGATTTTGAAAACCATTGGTTGAACCCATGGTCTATGCAGATTTTCTTTATAAATTACTCTTAATTTACCGCATACATTACAAAATGTCCAGTGCTAATGCACGCTTTTATCAAAATACGCATGTTACCATGGTTGAGCATGCTATTTTATTCATGAGTCCACTGTTCAAAATAGTGGACTCGTGAATAAAATAGTGTCCTCAACTCAACCATGGCAACAATTTGGCACACTTTGACAAAAGCATGCATCAGCATTGGACATATTTTGATATACGCTGTAACAAGCGTAATTTATACAGGAATCTGCATAAACCATGGGTTCAACCATGGAGCTATTAAACACAGCTCCATGGTTCAACCATTGGTTTTCAAAACTACCTTTGAGAATTCCGGCCTATGTGTGTCATCACATCAGATGTACGAATTTTATAGTACATCATGTTTTAATTCAAGAAGTGGCATATATGTCCTCCTTGATGATTTCGTTATCTGACACACTGGTATTACATTGCTTGCAATGTGTATTCATCCCAGTTTGTGAAAGAACCAAGAAGCCCATGGCTGGAGGCTCATGTAAAATAAATGAAAGCATTTAATGAAACAAAGGGTCCAACTTCTATTAACAGAACAATAATTAGAATTAGTAATTACCACATAAAAAAGGATATAGTTTTAATTTATAGCTTATCAAAATTAGAACGTCTTTTTATTCAAACCTTGACTAATGTCTGGTGTCACTCATGTTGTATAATAGAATACCAAGAGAATGCTGTAGTGTGATAATGATTATTTCTCAACATCTAGTTATTGATAGATTTGCTCTAAAATTATGAATCTAGGTTAAAGAAAATGGTTCTGACTGTACATTAGCTCTTGTTTCATTTCATCAAAGCCTCATTTGTGTTGAATATTACATGTCACCTTACATGTGCCCATGAATGAATCTACGTTGTAATATATTCATTAGAAAAACAAATGAAACATAACATCAATAATTATATTCATGAGACTCATGACATTTCTCAGAGTACAAGTTGTATATACCCAAATCCTGCCATTGTGTCTTGCAATTTTTGTTTAGAATATCTATTCATCGTTATGTGCCCCTTTCTGCATTAAATGTGAATGATCATGCCCTTTTCAGCTATTTGTATCTCATTCAAATGAAAAGTATTATTTTGATATTGTACATCTGAAATAATTTGATATGTGTATGGAGTACATTTTAGGGAACTTTTTTTATCCTACCAGCTTCTTCCTTTTTAAAAGTTTAAATTTCCCTTCTTTTTCTTTGCTATTAGATGTGAAAATGAATTTTGTATTATTTTTAATGTATATGTATATATTATTTTAATGTACATGCATACATGTAATTTATTATGTGATGTGAGATGTAAGTTTTTATAAATGATTTTAAAACAAATTAAGATTTGATTTTTAAATTTTGTAATTTGAATGAATGATTAGATTAGTCATAATTTCTATTTGATTTGACATGTATGAACTATGATGACAATATGATTACATTGATATTCTATGTATGTATTACTATATTATTCTTTATTTGCAGGAGACAAATGTCTGCTGCCCTCGATAGTGATGAGGAGGACAGTGCAGAGTCATCTGATGATGAGGTGGCTGAAGAAACTAACAGTACTACCAGTAATGAAAGTCTACTAGAAGATGGGTAAGTGCCGAAAATAAGAAATCATGATAAATAATTGGAATTATTCTATAGATAATATAAATGTGATTTCACAATATAGAGTAGATGTACGTAAGATAAACACTTAAAATTTCATCAACATCAGACGGAGAATAATGAAGTGGAAATTCAAAAGTTTTGCATGATTTCTATTAAAGGGGAATCCAGCCTTGGCCATAAAATATTGTGTTGGGAAGGAGAAAAATAATTTAAACAGAATGGTGAAAGTTTGAAAGAAATCGGACAAGCAATAAGAAAGTTACAGCTGCTTTAAAATTGAGATCACTAATAGTATGTAGATTTCAAATTGGCAACTAGGTAAGTAAATTATGACAAGGGGCAAGGACAACTTTCCCATAGGCCATGTACTTTATTATCAGGGATTTGTGGTTTTCTCCTAAGTACCCATTCCCCTGGGGCAGTAATCTAAATATAACCCAGGTAGTATATTGTTTTATGTCCTCATGAAAGAAAAATATAATTTGAAATAAAACTTTTGGGAAAAATTACATTTTAGCCATAATATGTATTGGAGTACATGGAAGAGTAGTCCTTGCCTTACATCACTATGACATCCCATATGCGGCCAATTTGAAGTCTCCATGAGTATAGTGATTACCAATATTTACAACTTTTAAAAATTCATAACTTTCTTGTTGTTTGTCCAATATTGTTCAAACTTTCACCTCTCAACTTGTCTGATTTTTCTTTTTCTTATAAAAACAAGTTTTTACTTGGGTTGGATTCCCCTTTAAACAGTTTAATGAATGTAGTTATGAATATGCCGTGAGTGAAGTGATGATGTCACTTTGTGAATTTCCTCTCTTTAATTACATTTATATTTTGTATTATAAACAAAAACAAGTGTATAAATAGAAATATCTCCATGAGTATGAATATGTAAAATTCTTTGATGGAATATGCCATTATGATCTCACTCATTGCATCAGTAGTAGTCATTCTTAGTTTTATGTGCTTGGAACAATAATTCTGAAATTTGTTATTTCATGTCATAAAAATACTATTAAGAAAAAATGGGAAGATGACATATTATTACATGCGTAGGACCATTTCTGCAAAATTCAAATTTTCAAAATGCCAAAATTGTATTCTTTTAATCTGATGCGGATAAACTTCCACTGCTTTTGCTTGTTTAACTCTACCCTACTTGTTCATATCATGTTATTACCAGTCTGGAGTACCCTTTGAAATTAGCCAAATTTGTGTAATTGATATGATGCTGTGCTGCTATTTCACTGCACATGACATTTAGAATGTTGTTCTGCATAATGAATACACTGATATTGCATTCAGGAGTAGTACAGCCTGCTCTAATCGAATCAGTTCATGTTGGGTTGCTGAGTCGTGCTCGGAATATAAAACTGGATATTTTTATCTGAAATATTTGTTGGAATGTTTGGCATACCACAAAGGATTTGATGAACTTGTTTGCAAGATATGTTAATTTTTTCCCTTTCTTCAGAGTGATATTGGATATTATTATATTGAAATCAATATCAACAAAACCCCACCAAGATTAAACAAATCAGTCTTCTTCTTTAAGGTTTGGATTAGCCAAACCCTAACCCAAGGGATTTTAAAAGTAATGTTTCAGTACTACCTTGAACTGGCTAAGTATCAAATGAAAAAGTACTTAATAATGTGTGTGTTGATGAAGAACAAATACGGCATAGTCTTCCCTAAAAAACCTTTCTCTTACTTGCATGCATATAGTCCAAAAGTGGAATGACCATACATTCTGCCCCTCTCTTAATTTGTCTTGGTAACCAATTATGCAATATTAGGTGCATGGAATTAATGCATGGAAAAGACAAAGCACTTAGCAAGTGAGTACACATAGTGTGTTTGGTTTTTACAGATGTGTATATAATCATTAAAGTCTTGGAATCACTGTCCTTTAATGTCATCAAGACAAGTAAGAACAATGCAGAGAGAATGCCTCACTTAGGGACATAAATGCAGTAGTTGGTTTCATATGTGTTGTTAGGTGTCTTATACCACTCGGCCAATGCACCTCCACAGTTTTTCATTAATACCAATTTCCCAACAGTTAGAATCAATTATAAGATGCTGTTAACCAATCAAATCCTTTCTCCTCACAGAGCACGTAGCTCCAGTAAGATCTTGAGGTTTGTGAACAAGGTTGCCAACTCAAACTACTTCCAGAGGGCCACGCAGAATAAATACGTGAAGAGAGCCTTCAACGAGGTATCCAACACGGCAGTGGAACTCACAGTGGAAGTGAAGGAACTGAGAGGTGTGCTCACTGTGAACATTCCACCACCGCCTTCTGATAGAATATGGTAGGGATGAGTGAAGGGGCAGTTCACAGTAGGTGGGGGTTGGGATGTTGGATTATCATCAATAATTCAGGGCACATATTGGTAGGAGTTAAACATCATTCAGTATACTGGAACACTATTTTCAAGCATTTGACTTTCGTAATGCCTGTACAACATGCAAAAATAAGACATACATTTAGTGTAGTAGGTTTCACGGTACACCATGTATCTTTCTTGGGCAGATGTTGGTCCTGAAAAGGACCACCCAATCTCGACGTTTCGACAAGTGTGTTCTTGTCGTCCTCAGGAGAATGCCCAAGAAAGATACATGGTGTACTGTGAAACCTACTACACTATTCTTCTTCGCCATGGAAACCTTCAGAAGTTATAAGACATACATTTATTGAAGGGGCGGGTGTGATTGTCATGATATTAGATACTTTCCCTTGTAGAGTAGCATCTATTTCAAAATCATGGATCAAGAAAATTATCTCAAATGGCTGGAAAGTATTAGAGGTGGATTGGCTTGCCATATTTACTTTGGCCATTACCGATGTAATCGGTCTTTTTACAAGTTGAGATAAGAAATGATTCTATACTATGGCTATGAACTAGAAAAACAATATATGCTCAGGAAAAATGCAATTGTTGTTTTTGAAATATTTTGTTTTCCTTTTTTTTATACTTTGTTTATCAATATTATTGTGTATCCACCGCTTTAAACTCTCTCCATTGTGTGATAATGGTATAGTTTGATTAAAAAGAATCCTCCCTTAATTTGAGTATTTTCTTTTTTATTCTTTCAGGTATGGATTCCGAGGGAAACCTCACCTGTGGTTATCGGCCAAGCCTAAGCTAGGGACAAGACAGGTCACGATAACCCACATCACAGAGTACATTGAGAAGAAACTAGAGAAAGAGTTTCAGGTAAATGAACCTCTTTGGTCATGGTTATAGAGAGGAGTGATTCATCACTTGGGTTGTAAGGTCCCTTGGGGATCTTCCTTTAAGCCGTTGGGAAAGTTAAGCCTGATCCAGATATGTACGACAAGCCAAGATATTTTTTGATAGTTTTAAGACATGGTGAAACGATCCGTCCCACTTGTGTTCATAAATGTACATTGGGGGAAGGCGGGGTAAGTTGAGCATAGGGATAAGTTGAGCCACTACCCACAGGCCAATAATGAATGAGTCAGACATTGTGGTGGTGTCGTGTATTGATGACCCATTGCATAACCCCTGACCCCACCACATTGTTTTCAACTTTGAAACAAAAAGTACTTTTTTAGATGGAAAAATACAAATTTCAGCCAAAAAGTAAAATAGTGTGTGAAATAGATAAGTGCTTTTTACCCACATGCGTCTTTAGTCTTTAAATATAATAAAGACATTGGAACAACATTGTTAGTCCAGGTATGGATCCTCATTCTTGTCATAGTCTTTTACATGATGGATGCATAAGAAATGTGTGGATGTGAAAATATCGTATTAAAGGAGAATGAAACCCTTGAAACCAGCTGAATCCATATCAAAGAGAAAAATCAAAGAAACATATTGTTGAAAGTTTGAGGAAGATTGAATGAATAATAAGAAAGTTATGAGCATTTGAATATTGAGATCACTAATGCCATGTAGATCCTCCCATTGGCAATGCGACCAAGATCTGTGATGTCACACACGTACAACTCCCTCATTACTTTAGTACTTATTTCACTTATATTCTCACTTTTATAGAGTCTATCACAAGGTGAGGTGTTCTCTTTATGAGAGGACAAGTACAGAGGTTTCACAACATTATACCATTGATGAATCGTTTGTCATATGATTATAATGAGCAAAAAGATATGTTTTGGGGTATATTTTCAGTGTCCAAAAGGGGAGAGTTGTTCATCTGTGACATCATAGATCTTGGTCGCATTGTCAATGGGAGGATCTCCATAGCATTAGTGATCTCGACATTCAAATGCTCATAACTCTTTTATTGCTAGTCCTATTTTACTCAAACTTTTGTTGATCTTATTCTTTGATTTTTCTGCTTTCACAAAAGCTAACTTGCTCCAAGAGTTTCATTCTCCTTTAAGTTCGGACTGTGGTAATTTGAGCCAGCCAACTTGGGGCAAGTTGAGCCATAGTAATTCTTATGGTAATGTATATAAAAAACAAACAAACCTTAAAAAGTCATCGATATGCAGAGAGAAAGGAGCAATTTTACATGACAGTTCTTTTACTTTTAGAGGATGTTAGTATTTATAGAGAATTAACGAGTGAAAAGACTTTAAATAAAAATTTGACATGCTGGTTCTTCCCCCATATGTTTTGTACATAGTTTTTGTGGCTCAACTTACCCCACAGATGGGGCAAGTTGAGCCATTTGACATTGTTTTTTCAAAGGTGACAATGACTTTCAGTGCGGGGGTAGAAAGTTATATATAGGTGAAAAATATTTCCCAAGAACTTAATTTTAAGGCAAGGTACTTATTCCCTCAAGATCATTCGTCATATCAATTCTAACATGCAAAAAGCAAAAAGTGTCACAACTTACCCCGCCTTCCCCTATACATTATGCTCAACTTCAAAATCATTGTCCGAAGTCGCATGGACAAAATCATTAGATAATAATGATTTTACTATGATGTCATGAGTTTGTCTATACAACTCTGGCAGCGCACACAACTTGTTATTAATTCCATATCCCATTCATTCATGAAGTCTTATAACTTTTGTCAAATACCACCCCTGCCTATTTTATGTATCAAGGATGGATCGTTTCTCCCATTGCATATTCAGTTACTTCATTGTACATTTAAAGGAAACCAAAATACAAGGAGACAATCCAGCTTATCAGAAACAATAAAATGAGAGGAGCAGTCTAAAACTTATTTCATCAAAATCGGTTACAGAATAAGCGAGTTATGGAAGTTTGAAAAGTCTTGTTGTACTTTCTGTGGGGATCTTCAAATTGGCAAACATGCTTCAAAATGGCTGATTTTGTGGACAACTCTCCATTTGTTTTGTACACAAATTTACCTCTTTATTTTACATATTTCACATTATTTCCTCCTGACCTTGACATGTGGTGTGAAATATATATTTTCTCGTGACATATGTTATGCTCATCAGGAGGCAAGATGCAATTGGAAAGATAATGGGGAAAATCTAAAAATTTGTCTACAAAACAAATGGAGAGTTGTCCACAAAATCTGTGATTCTGAAGCATGGTGGCCAATTTGAGGATCCCCATAGGAAGTACAACAAGACTTTTTAAACGTCCATAACTTGCTTATTTCACAACCGATTTTGATGAAACTTGTTTTAAATTGTTCCTCTTATTTTACTCTTTCCAATAAGATTGCTTTTCTTCTTGGGTTATGGTTTCCTTTAATAGACCAGTTACTTGATATCAAGAATAAGATTATATAATAACATTGATCTTTGATCCAGATGTATATCGAGTGAGGAATTTGGCAATATGCGAATATCCACTAGGACATCAAGAAACTTTGCATTAATATTATAAGGTTCAACTAGTTCACAATTTGGGCCAATTCGACGGGACGCGATAGGGCAAAAGACCATAGATACTAATAGTATTGAAATTTGATGATGGTTAATGTATTAAATATGAAAACATGAATCATTGAAGGTTAGCAATGCAAGAACTAATGGTTTTAGGTCCTCTCTGAGGGACCTGGTTAGGAAAAGTGATCTGACAGCCTTACCAGTGGTCACCAACCCTTAACATATTTGAACCCTTGTAACTGGATAATAAGATCACAACTCTACCAACCAAGCTTCCACTCTTCATGACATTCAAGCAAAGCCTTTAGACCTACTCACAACCATGTTTGAGGGATGCCATTGTAATCCTTTTCTTTCTTTCCCCTTTTTTTTCCTTGCAGAGAGTATTTGTACTGCCCAACATGGACGATATCCCTGTGCCAATCATGAACTTTGACATTGAGGAGCATCGCTTTGCCAGATGATAAATCACCCTGCCTCGACTATCCCTTGAACAGCGCCCCCAGGGTGATCTGCGTGTCACTCTAGTATCCAAGTCGCATTTGTCAGTGATTCCAGTCAATGATCAGCTTAATGTTAATGTTTCATGTACATTGGAGTAGGATTGAAGTCTGCTGCTCCAATCAACTATTATCAGTTAAAGTTGTCAAAGTATTCATGTTTACAGAAAATAGCCATGGGTAGAAAGGATTGATTCTTTCACCCTTGTAAACAAAATTGAATGTGTGTCATGTAATAGTGAATTGACGAGAGGGAGTGTGACATTGTGAAACCTGCAGAGACTACTATGTATGGAATTACTGGTTTCGCACAAATACAAGCTGTTATTGAGGTACTTGTTACACTCATATGATTGGTTTATTTATGTTTTCAAAACTAGCTGATTTTGATCTAGTCTGGTGTGCTGCTTCCACAATAGCAATCTGCTTTTGTGAATACTGCAGTCACTGTGTATAAAAGATTGTGAGGAATTGAATATTGAGAGGATGTGCTGCTTAGTGCTCAAATAATGAACGTCTGAATTGTAGGAGGATATAATTCAGGGGAATTAAAATGGAAAATTGACAGGGAATAAGAGATCCTGGATATTTGAATAAAGAAACCACATAAAATTGCAATCACTGCTAGTGAATTACAAAACCTTTTCGTCTGAAAAATAGATGATAAAAAAGAAGAGCCGGTAAAGGTACATGAAAATAAAGAATGTCTGTTTAAAATATACAACGGGCATTGCCTTTAAACTGCCAGTCACACCATTCTCTTATTTTGTATAGATACAACTCATTGTACTTGATTGAAATCTAAATCTGATCAGTACTTTTCTATAAACCTAATGATTGAATCATGAGGAGTGATGAAGTGTTTTGTATTGTATATTAGATAAAATTGCAGCGCTTTTGTATCAGCATTGGAAAGGTGCTCTATTGAACACCTTCTAAATCAGATAGATTGTAGCAGTATCATCCTATCTGGTGGTATGGGGCCAATCATCTGATTAATATTACCATTTGTAATAATATTACCATTATGTGCGTGTGGCCTATAGTAGCCTAAGTCACAACCTTTGTTAGGGCCAAGTTGTTGCTGTTCTTCTGGTTGTGCAACTCATTACTTTGTGAGAATGGCTCCTTGGAATATGACGATTGCTCTCGAAACTTTGCTTCAGCGGCAGAATCACTTTTGAAGATTGCTCCATGATTTAATCCAACAATGCTTGTAGGTCTATGCATGTTCATCAACCAATGGAAATATGCCAAGTGTTCCACAGTATCATTTTGAAGTAGTTGCATGTGGCAAAACACTTCATCCTGCATCCAAATTTCTATCGCACAAGAACCTCTAACCACTAAACAAAGCCAGTTGCTTCAGTGGAAGTTCAGAATATTGTCATTGGAGTATTCTTTGATGGAGCAGTTGTCAGCAAGAGTATTGTTATCAGAGCATAGATAACAAAGCAATCATGGAATGATTAGGCTTTAAAGCCATATTATTATATCTTTCATGGGGGATTTCATGTCCTCCAAGTGTTTATTCAGTAACAGATGTCATCTGTCATCCAGGGTGGGAAGATGTATGCACATCCTCCACTCCCTTGGGAGTATTCTAGTCAGTCGCCAATGCGCACACAATGCTGGACAAGGTAAAACCATCACGTCCTACCGGGTACCAATTGGCACCTGGGTGGAGAGTGAGAAAGTGTGGATTAACGCCTTGCCAAAGGACGTTAGGCCGTGGTGGGTTTCGAACATATGACCCTCATATTACAAGGTGAGAGTCGGAACCACTACACCAAAGCTATTACACGTTGTTCATTCCATACATTTCCGCTGTATGTTAAAGTCATTTCACACTTTCCCTGGCCATCTGCCTGAAGCCGATGGAATAGCAGGTTAGCTGCGTCAAAGAGGTAACTCAATAACAGCTATTTCAAATTCTTGTTTCACTAAATTGTGACCCACTTCCTATGAAAGCTATAAATGAGTATAGTATCTTTCTATGGAGTAATTACATTCTGAGGATATGACTTCCTAATGTTCTTGTGTGTTCTTTGTCAAAAGTACCAAAATCATTTCTTGTCAACATCAGCATATTTGTGCAGTAATTTATGATTGAAAACTGAATATATATGTATAAAATAAAAGTCTATTTAATTACATTTTAAAAAAGCAAAGTGTACTTGAGTGAAAAATATATGATATATGAATTTGATTTTTTTTCCTGAGCACCTAAGATATCAGTGTGGGATTATGTATATGTGTACATCGAAAAAATAAAGTAAACGAAAATGCCTTGCTATGTGATCTGTCTTCTAGTGGATCTGGGGATTTGCTTTTCACTCTTCATGATTAATTTTTAGTCTGTATGGAGTAATGTTTCTGTACATTCAATCTTTTGCATCAGTATTGCAAGTTGAATTCATGTGTGGTTGATTCAATGTTGAAAGCTCTACCTGTAGACTAGTTTGTGTTCGTGAAATCGATGTAGTTACCTAGGACAGTCATTAAGATTCATGCACATTCTTTGAAGAAAAATTTGTTTCCTAGTGTAATACCAGTTGCACGTTACTTGACTGTAAACGATTCTGTAAATCTCGTGCGATATTTTGAGACATTAGATAGGTCCTCTGATTCCTAACCCAATGGACAAGCATTGTTTATAAATTAATGATGCACAATGGTGGTTTTACCTCCTAACTCTTGGGTCAGTCACCAGAGGTTGTTGCAGAAAATCAAATGCAACAAAAAAATCAAGTGCAAGTAGTGTCTGAATACATGCCTATGGCCCCTGTAACACAAAGGTTAGCGATTAATCGCTAAATAATTGCTAATCTCTGTGTTTGGGGGCCCTGGCTGGTTGCAATCCTAGCTGCATGTGATTTAAGAGTTGAGGTTGATTGCAGCTTTTCCTGCCACAGGCCATAGGGTCAGTTTTCAGTTCAACTGTCAGTTCAACACATTTCAACTCGAGACGAGGAAAAACTTTTACTAAGTAGTTAACTTTTCTATTCAATTCATTGCTTATAGTGCAGTCACATTTCGCCTACGATGGCCATATGGCGATTCAAAAGCAGGCGTTTTTATTATTTTTATACCTGCTTCCTGTGAGTGGTTCATATAGAAATCCGTAAATATTCTGTTATTGACTCACCGTTCTGACACAGGAGGGGAAATGTGACTGCAGCGATATTAGCAACTTTACTGAAGTAATTCAAGCCAGAATTGTTACTGAAAACTGATACAGTATTATCATTTGTCAAAAAAAAAGACGGGTGCAAGTAATAGCTCAGCTCCCTAGCTTTTAAATAAATTTAAAAAAAATTGCCTGCCAGTGAAGAATTCTGAAATATCTGGGTTTACCTTCAAAGTACTAAAGCAAAATTCAAAAATTAATTAACAAACTTAAGGGTAAATTAACATGTTTAATTTTCTGATTTCAGTATTTAAATGGAGACTAACCCAGGAAAGAAATATCCAGAAATATATTTATATAAGAAGATAAACTGGTCCATTTGAGGGCATTTTGATAATTTGTAACTCTCTCTAAAAATAGCATCCCTCAATTTTCTGAGGTGTGTGAGGCCAATTTTCAATGAGTTCATGCTCAAACCATTTTTTGCAGTAGCATCAAAACTTTGAAATTGTCTCCCAAATCCTTGTGTTTTTAAGCACTTATGAGAATGATAAATATGTATTTTTTTTAAAGATGTCTTTTGAATCTAAAATTCAAACATATTAAATGAGGTATCAAGCCCCAATTTTGTAAAAGTTTCTTTTAAGGTAACATTGCCATCCAATGGCAACTACCAGTGGTAAATGATGCTCAACAGCTACCAAAATAAAAAAAATCAAGGATTCGACAAAAGTCACCATCAGATCGCAATATTGCCATAAAGCAACCCTTTTTTTTCTGTTTTCAGAGTAACCTAATATCATCAGATGTTTCTTATTTTGTTGGAAAATCAGATATATGTTTCTACAGAGACATTTCAAAGTAACTCATTTATTTATCATAATTTTTTTTCTCAAAAGTAGTTTGTGTGAAAAAAATGTCATAATGTATAATAGAATCATTCGCGTGTATCACATATAGATACTTTTTAACAGTATGTTTGTATATTTTATTACTTCATCATATGCCATTTTCTTCCATTTGTAACATTGTTTGAGTTTTGTAAAAAAATATATATATATGCTACAACTCATTAGCTTTTGTGCCTTTTTGTTTCATTTTGAAAACATTCTTCAATTTATCATGCTGCAGAAAAATAAGAAAAAAAAGTAATCCTTCACAAGCTATGTTATCTACTTTGTTTTCATGAAACGTGTCATACAATAAGTGATAGATGTCTACAACTTCATCAGCCAAGTGAATGGTAAGATCCCAGTAGCTTGTCACTAATCATTGCCAGCTAGCTTTTTGAAACAAAGTCCTGATAAAAAAATCTATTGTGTGTAGAAAATTATATGTTATTGATTGAAGATTAATATGGGTCTATTATAAATGTTTCATTGAATTGTTAAGATGTATAACGTAGTTTGAAATAGGGGGGGGGGAGTTAAGAATATGTTTTCTCTATATTTACGTTTAGAATGATTCAGAGATCATTTAATGTAGTGATTCATAATTTAGTAAAGAGAAAATATAATACATCCCAGGGGAAGGGATTCACCAATGGATAATATCAATTTTAAGAAGCTGTGTACCAATCATATCTCTTAAAGTTAAATCTATCTCTTGGAATTTATTTGCACTTGCTCTACAGTACTTCATGTCTCTATAATTTACCCATGTCACTTGAATTGCCGTTTTGTCATTTTGTTGTGAAACGTAACTTTACGATCATGAAAGCTTTATTGAGATCTGTCATTTTGTAATTGTTGTTGTAATGTACATTGTATGTCATCATTCTTTGGTTTGTTAATTCATTTTGTGCCTCATTTGGTTATGTATTTGTTTTCCATGCATTGATAAGCATTGATTTTGAATCTCTTACTTAATTTCACACTAGAACAGTTCCAGTAAAACCAGGTTTATGATGGTAAAGAATTATTATTTTTAGGAAACTTAGGATTTCATCGTTTAAACCAACTACACCAACACTGTTAGTCTTAATATGGTTCAGTAGTAATACTTGAATGTAATTTCTCTAAGATAACCTGTGACTGTGTTGCTTACTCAAACACTTTTCTCAAATTTGCACATCAGACCAACCTTAAGATGTTCCAATTCTGTCATCTACCTATTATCTGACATGACTTGAATCCAGCTAATTATGAAAGAGTCCTATTTGTAATATGCACTGTATCTAAGTTCTTTCTGAATGGTTTAATTGGCACCGGAGGATGGCTGTATGCACAATTTTTTTTTCCGGGGGGGGGGGGGGGGTGTTTGGAGTAAGACAATTTTTTAAAGAAACTTTTAAGCAAGGGAGCATAGTGACTGAGCTTGTCATGGGGGTGGCTTTGCATTTTTCTAAAGTGATATTGAATTTTATACAAACTGATGAATTTTGTGAAAATTGTCAGTAGAAAATGCTAAGTTTTCAAAATTTCTAAGGGGACAACTGCCCCCCCCCCACTTCATACCACCATGTCTGGAAGGTTAATGGCGACCTTTATTGTTATAATTTAGATTAATTAGAGTCTTTTGTCATGAAAAGTGTAAATATGGCTAGCTTGACCTGCTTAATTGACCCCACTGGCAGAGGCATTGGTTACTGGCATTCTATTAAGAATCCATCTAGTATAATCTGATACATTCTTAAATTTACTCATAAATATTTTCTTTTTGAGATAATAAAAAGAGGTGCAACCCTCCAACTGACCTCATTCATCTTGCCCTAAAAATCTCCGAAATCAAAATAGGCCTATAAAATTGGTCAGTAAATAAAGATCAGTCATAAATATGTTTATCTAGTAAGCTAGTGGGCATTATGTCCACATCATTTACAGTCATTTTTGTTATGCTACACTGCAGTAAACATGTGATTGCAATGAATCTTCATACATGTAGAGCTTTTGTAAACATAACATCTTCAGTCTAGTTTTTCCTTTAGAGATGTGATTTTGTTGATTTTATTGTACTAGATAATGTAGAAGGTCCGGTGGATAGTGCAATTATAGCAAAATAAAGGTTAAACATTAAAATATAGTTATAGAAATAAATTCTTTAAGAGTTATTATATATTGTTTCTTGGTTCAGTTTAACCATTATCATCAAATTGAAGTAATCGTAATGCAATAATAAAAATATGTTTATGATTGATTGAATTAAATCTCAGCAAAACTTACATGTTGTCTCCAAGTTCTTTCATTTGAGAGTATTTTTTAATTAAGAGTAAATATTCCAAGTTAATTAGATAAATCTTTATCATGTGGTATTTCATATTAAATTGGCTTGATGCAAACACTTTCTATATTTTTAATTTGGGGTTATAATGTGGCCATTGTGGACCACTGTTGAATAACTAAAGATCGTCAATACAGCGATTTGATTAATGCTCCTACCCCCCCCCCACACACACACACAACAATTGTCTTAAAAATATATATCTTGCCATATATTACTTATATGTAATATAACATTCCCTATCAAAACTTATTACCCAGAAACAAGGGAGAATACCGGGTTTTCCCTCTAAAATTGAGTTATTCATTAAAATGGAAAATATGCGTAAATATTCCAAATCCTATCCCTTTTACTCCTCTTCTTAACACCTACTTTTTATTGTATTCATCTGATTCTTAATCTGTCCATCCTTTAACTATTGAAACTAGTGATAGCCTGACAAATAGAGTGATTTTATCACATAATCCAATGATTATGTTTAATCTCATTCTTAAAACTCCACATTTGTCCAACAATGAATTGACCTCTTGTTTTCCTCGATGAATTCGATCAAGTCTGGTCCCCCCTTTTATTTATTTGTCACCTTAATCAAAGCATTTCACCTTGATAACGGAACCAATGTTGTCAGGCCAAACATTTCTATTGATTGTTTCTTTCTTATAATGTGACAATGATTGCGGTCAAAGGTTACTCGAGTTTAATTGTTGCGTAATGGCAAATGATTCTAGTTTCTTATCGTGATATATTCATCACGGATATAAGATTATTTGTCATATCAGGGGGTCGTTTCATAAAGCTGATCGTAAGTTAAGAGCGACTTTAAGAACGACTGGTGAACATTTCTTACGAGCTAAACCATCGCCAGTGAACATTTTGGTGTATATCATATACCACAGGAAAAAGGTTCACCAGTCGTTCTTAAAGTCGCTCTTATAACTTACAAATAGCTTTATGAAACAACCACCTGACCTATAACATGTATAAGAGTTCAATTGTTATTAGATCACGTAGTATTTCCATTTAAACATAGGCATACTTCTGTATAAATATGCCTACCGGTACGGTGTTATACAAGAGGGTACTCGTATATTGTTTCCGCCCCTTCTCTGTCTATACCTCTTTCTTGGGAGTTTTCGTAAATATTATCATCTATATCCCAACATACCAACACACAATAATTATTTTGATCGATCAGTAAACAATGGATTTTTTTTCAAATTCTAAGAATTATAACGTATAAGTTTTAACCCCACCTCTTTGTTGAATAACTAAATCTAACTTTTAGCGTGTACTTTACATGCCTATGTAGGGAGGGTATTTCCATTAAACAAACATTATTGACAATAGTATCTTCCGAGGAAAACTGGTTTCGACTCTCACATTTATTCATCTTTATTCCCTCAGTTTTCACCAGTGTCTAAATCAAACCTCTATCCTCTATTGCGGTTGTTGGTATCAATGTCATTATCTACAATCGAGAATCCTTGATTTCGAGTAGCATTGTATTTCTCACTTTTCTTAGTTTGTTCATGCTGTCAAGTTCAGTTGTCTTTCTCTGACGTCACATCCTGACCCTATGACCTTTCACCTCACTAAACCCTCACGATCCTGCGCGAATCAGGGCCCCGTGCCCTCGACCCTAAAATCAAGTCTTGTTGCCTAGCAACAGCAGCGGATCTAAATAATCGACAGCGATCCCCGCCCTCCGTTCCCTCATCACCCCTGTGTCGCCTGGCCGTATCGCAGCAGTGCGCGCGAACAAAAACAGCCCCCACCACTAACAACTCCAAAATCTTTTCATCCAAACAGCTCTTTTCTTCTTTCTTTATCATCGTCTCTTTTCTACTCCTTTCAATGGTCGTGATAAATCGATACAAAGTGCAGAGTTCTCGGGACCCCTATACACAATATTTGTTTGGAATAACTTTATTCGCCTGCGGAACCGTAAACCGGCCGATGAAAGAGGTTTTTAATTCCTCTGAGTGGCTATAGACCCCAACAACTTGAGTACGATCAAAGGAGTTTGTGAATTCAAGGAGATGGCAGCTAGCAGACGGAATTGATTCATTATGCTCGCAAGCATAGATTATTTGGCCGATTATTTCATTAAATTCCGAAATCTCATCGCATCTTGGTACTGACTTTAATATGAGACACGAGAGAGCAGAAATCTTTGAAATGCGGTCAAGTTTTAGGTGACGAGAATCGTTCAGTGCGGCTCAACATTGAAATCGGTGAGTTACCCAGCATATGAACCTCGAAAAAAATTGAAAATATCTTTCTCTTGTTTTCTTTCGCCTGATAAATTGCATAAATAAAAGCAACAAAAAAAAACAACTGATGTAATAAATGACAAAAATATGTAAAGGAGCTTGGTGATATAGCAGGACCAGTATATTTGTAAGAGTAATAATGTATTAATAGAAAATGCAATGAAAATGAAAATGGAAATATGACAACTCATGGTATTTAATGACAGTATATTCTCTTCAATCAAGAAGAAAAGGTGTTTTGCATTGGTGACCTCCTTCAAGCAGTCACCACGTTAATCATGCTTAGCGTTAATTTGCCAATAAACAAAGAAATTGTCAAATATCAGCAAAACCCCCCAAATATTTGTGATTAACATTTTAAGGCGCATAAGTAAAACAATATATTGAAAGATTGTTTCATATTGAATGAAATTCAGTTCGGTTAAGGGTTTATTCTGTTCACCATACAGTCCATTAGCATCACAATTAAGTTGGGATACATTTTTAAAGAAAATCATACAATAATAATTATGATTCATATCGACCATGTATAATCGGAATTCCAATATCATAGTATCATTGATTAAATAGGATATGTCATAATCAATTTACAATATATAGACAATCACATACCTCACACATTGGACGACAGAAAATGAAAATGAATTTGAAAAGGGCTTGAATCCCTCTTGTTGGTGAACATTTAATGACCTGAATGTCACGTCACCCCAGTTTAGTGATTATAAATTTGATTTTAAGATGTTTCTATATCAAACTAGGAATTTGTTATTAAATGATTTATTCCGTGTTCTTGAATTGAATCCTTTGAGTGTGTGTGTGTGGGGGGGGGGGTGGGGTACAAAACTATATCGCTATATACCCGTCTGACCACAAGGCTGACCCCTTTGATTTATATTTCGAATATTTATTGAAGGAGACAATGTCAACGCCAAGCAACGAAAATTGATATAAAATGTAACACCAACCACCATAATGATAATAATGATAAAACAATAACACAAGTTTTTTTTAAACCACCCCTATAGACTCATATTTTACTTTGCAAAATGATATTATACCGTTTATCAAAGAATATCAGGTCGCTATATAGTCCAGAAAGTTCAGCCCAATATGGGAGAAAAGAAAATCCCTATAAACGCAATTGAATATATTCTAGTATAGGTCCATGACTATACTAACATACCTTTTTCCACATCCTTAATGAGCTACGCGCACATCACATCTTACCCATTCAAAATTACTTGTATTTAATGATTATTTTGTTGTACATTGTTTTACCTTGTTATTTTGCTTTTCCTCACATGTCCCTCAAATTGTATATATATTTTGTACTGCTTTGTATATTTGTTTCGAACAGAATATTGGCAGATGCCGATGATGTTCCAATAAATTCAACTCAATTCATCTTAACCATTTAAGTTTTTTTTACGGGAAGAGGGGGTGCCTTGTTCTGGTGGCACATTTTGCTCAACGATATACTTGAGTGCCCCCTTGATGGTCAAGTCTTAACTTGGGTTCAGTCTTTTTCAATTTAAAAATTATCTTTTGGAACTAAGTTCGTACTGATTTGAAAGCTTATTTCTGTTTTCCGAGCCTATCCAATGTACAGGTACTTTGTCTTCAAATGAACCAATAAGTTGTAAAAGTGGCATTCATACTGATTTAATAGCCTTAATTATTTCTATACCACCACGATATTCTGAATGCCCCCTTATGGTCAGGTCTTAATTTGTGTTAATTGTGCCTTTCTCAGTAAAAACAAAATCTATTTTGGGACCAAGTTCGTACTGATTTTCAAAGCTTATTCCTGTTTTCCGAGCCTAATCCAAAGTACAGGTACTCTGTCTTGAAATAAATCAATGGGTTAGCAAACTGGCATTCAAACTGATTCAAAAGCCCTAATTATTTCTATAACACCGCGATATTCTGAATGCCCCCTTATAATCAAGTATTAACTTGGGTAAGCCTTTTTCAATTTAAAAATTCTATTTTGGGACCAAGTTCGTACTGCTTTTTATAGCTTATTTCTGTTTTCCGAACCTAATCCAAAGTACATCCAAAATGAATCAATAAGTTGAAAAAGTGGCATTCAAACTGAGTCACAAGCCCTGATTATTTATGAGTGCCCCCTTATGGCCAAGTCTTAACTTGGGTTTAATCTTTTTCAATTAAAAATTCTATTTTGGGACCAAGTTCGTAAGCTTATTTTTGTTTTCCGGGCTTAATTCCAAGTACAGGTACTTTGGCTTGAAATGAATCATTGGGTTGGCAAACTGGTATTCAAACTGACTCAACAGCCCTAATTATTTCTTATTCACCTTAAAAGATTAAGATCAAGAGGTGTTTCTTTACAATGTATTATCTTAGGCAAGAAAGTGACGCTCAAATTAGAAACTCTAAAGGGTTTAAGTCAAAGGATAAGGGATGTTTTTGTAAAGAGAAGTCCCGGAGAAAAGTTCAATATATACATGATATAGGAAGGAGATGAGGTTTGCCGCAAACGTGACACAATTGGAAACTAATTTCCACCTAAGTTTTAAAATAGCAAAAATAAACCATTATTGTCAAATACAGCATTTTGTATAGCCAACCTGATTTATTATGGAATCTTTTGTAAGAGCATGAAGGGAGGAGCCACTTAAAATATAATGACCATTTTTAATTACTTCATAATTATATGGAAATGTGTCAACATTTCATTTTCTACATTAAAGGATGCAATATCAATACTTTATATCGCTCATTATAAAGAAAGGGGCATTGACGTTTTATATCCGTTGCTCATATTGTCAAATACTTATTTCAATTACCCCGCCCCCTTATTATTAATGTGTATAGCGCAAATAGCATCATATGCATTTTCAAATTGTATATCAAAATCACCCGATCCATTTTCTTAAACATTTGGCATGAGGACAATATACTACTACGACTATTACTATTACTCTACTACTACTACTACTACTACTACTACTAATGCCACTACCACCACCACCACCACAACAACAACTACAACTACTCCTACTACTACTACTCCTACTTCTACTAGTACTCCTACTATACTAATACTACTACGAATAAGACTTTGGCTACAACAACATAAAAACTAAGCCTTCTCCCACAACAAACACCACTACAACAACTCCAATTCGACTAAAACTACCGTGACGACGAAGACAAAGCAACAGCAATATTTTATTGAATTTTTCAATTAAAAAATAATAATTCGGTATATAGAATGCAATCTAAGGCGAAATGTAATATTTCATGCGTTCAATATCATCCAAATTGTTTCGACATTTCTCAATGTGATCGATTGATAACGTTTTGCTAGGCCGAATATTATGTAATATCAGACACGATCCGAATGGACATGGTGCATTGTTTCTTCATTTAATCGATTTGTAACTTTCCTCGTGTGTATGTTTTTCTCAAGGGGAGCTTTCACTGTCTCAAGCAGTGTTGCCATCCTCGATACTTAGCAGCCATTTTGAATTCCTTTCTCTATTTTCAATAGATCGACCTCACCGAAGAATGACCCATTTTATTCCAGTATTGGTTAGACTTTATTGCTTAAAATCGATATACATCGTCATAAAAAAAAACATCCTGAAAGCTTTTCGTTTAATAAAGAGAGTGGTGGTTGTTAATTGGTTGGGGTTAAATGGGTCACAATTGGCCCCAATACGCTGTTTGCAAATGATTTCATCTCAATTACAACATGATGATCGCTACGATCCAGACAGGTGTCGCCTACTGGGCAATATCGTACTTCTTTTTTTCAAAATACCCCTTTTCATACCTGATTAGTACATTTTTTTAATGGATAATGCGCATTTTTTGTCTTAAAATGGCTTTCGAATTTTCTGATAAACATTCCTGCTTTTACCTAACATTATTTGAAGTATGCCACAATTGATCAAAATTAAGGAAGCCCCACTAAAACATGTTTATGTTTTTTCCTAGTAGTATTTCTCAGTGCCCTATTCCATCTTTGATATTGCTAATCATAATATTTATTAGTGAGACATCACGGGGGTAGGGGCAGTGTGGAAAAGTGCCCCCATTTCCCAAGCATCACGAAACTAATCTTTATTGAATCGAATGCTCTAATTATTACGCATTTTTTAACGATACAAACATGATCATGATAATACAGGAATAAAATCAAAATTTATCATACATGAATAATTAAAGTATAAGTGTCATTGAAAAGAAAAGAAAGAAATTAAAACAAAACACAGGATTGCTAAACTTTGGTAGGAAGAAAACGAGTAAGCATTGCGTTATGTTGATACCAGATACCTTTTTTTTTTCGATTTGCTCTATTTCATTTTCAACCGAACAAAATACAGATACTTATGTAAAAAAGCGACCTCAAACTAATCAATTCTTGCCCATGGGGTGATCCTTTTTTTGTAAAATTGTCTTTCTTGTCGGTGTGTTAAACAGAACATTTATTGAAGACGGCGAGAGGGGTCAGACATGTTGTTTTTGGAAAACAGAAACCTTAGCAATGTTCAGCTGATGTTAAAGGAAGCTCTAAACGGGACAAAGTGTCAACCCTTTGTTGATTTTAATCATTAGCTGTTTGGCGGAACCATTTCATATACATGAGATTCATAGTTTATAAAGAAATCAGTTTGTCATTAAAGTATTGATAATTGACTCGCCAGTCGATGTCCTTTGAGGAAGATTTGGCAGATCTTTGGGGGAAATTGGGGTTTCTTTTCACGCTTTGATTATTTCTGACACTTTTTTCCCCAATTATCATTGTTGAGTTATACATGTTATATCGAAACCTTAATCATGTTGATATTGTCTATGGGAGGGGCGAGGGCTCCCTTTTTGAGATACCAACAAATATCTGATCAGGTTTTTAATCTCTTACCCTTCGGGATTTTAGGTAATTACATTTGTTTTACTTGATTTCCAAACATCACTTTATTGGTATTGATGATGAATCGCGAAACTTGATTTACATTGAGGTAGCGTTGCTCCACCAGCAAAAATATTAATATTTAAGAATATTGAATGTCCAGTGAACCATGACAGTGCAATAAAGCCAGTAAAGCTATTTTTATGTAATTTATCTTTCCTAGAAAATTGAAAACGAATAGGAGAGATGGAATAAACAAATCATTCCTCCCTTGTCAATTTCAACGGTCGTGGTTCCTATAATTATGGGAATATAATGGATGGAACTTAATGTTTCATGGAGAGCACTATATTTTTTGTGGTCGACTTCACAAATTTCTTCATCATGGCGTCCTGTCAAATGACACACTTTTGTCCCTATCATGCCTATGGCCATACTTATCTTCGGTTTCAGAGAATGGTTTGTTCGACTTTCATTCATTTGTTGAAGCTTGTGAAATACTTTCTGAAGAACCCGTACGTCATACTTCCATGAAGATAGAAATAAAGCAGTGATTTAAAGTGTGTGAGCATAGATCATCTCTTCAGAAAGGATTTTCCTTCAAAATTATTTATAATTATTTTGTTCTTTGTTATGGTCTTGGTCTCATCACTGCCTGCGGCAATTTAGCGTAATTATTGAAAAACGTTAAACATGTTCGTTTTAGATGTATTGTGGCAAAATGTATTTTTTTTCCTTCAAATTAACATGATAAGTGGCTATAGGATATTTGATACAATGGCATATTACTAAATAGTTCAATAATTATACTTTTTATCATTAGTATAGAGACGTTTTGAAAATACTGATTACTTTTTTTTAAATCCATGTTTTTTTTTTATTGTCGTCCTCGTCCTCTTTGTTCTTCTTCTTCTTTTTTTTTTTTTTCTTCTTTCTTCTTCTACTTCTTCTTCTTCTGCTTCTTCTACTTCTTCTTCATCTTCTTCTTCTTCTTAATCTCCTTCTTCTTCTTAATCTTCTTCTTCTTCTTCTCTTTCCACTTCTGCTCCATAGGTGAATATGACATTTTGATATAAAATGTTTTTAAAAATACTTTATTGCGTTCAAATTTCGTCTGAAGTACACATACTGAAAAGAAATCGAGAATAGAAATCGACACCATTTCGTTGACATGACAACAGGAAGCCTGTGATATTTCGAGAGACACGTAACCAGATGAACTTTGCCACCTTTGTAGTCTCATGTACGATCCTTGAATTAAATGTTTATGTTACAATATACACTTCTCAGTGAAAGACAGAATGACATGCTGATATATAAAAGGTCCCTGAAACTTTGACACATGCAATATCAAGGAAAGACTGAGTATTCTTTGCTCTTTTACCGGATTTTATTCCTCAGGGAAAGTTGTATTTGACCAGAATCCATCCCGATGCATATTTTGAAAAACTCTGTCCACATTTTATACTGCTACTATAAGGCTCATATTCTTAAACTCAAGTTGAGTAACTTTGATCATGGTTCAAATTTTTAAACCTATGAGCCTGCAATTGGCACGGTGTGTAACCATTAAGTGTGTCCCCTAGCCCAAACTGTAGATATTAAATTCATCAGTAAAAAATTGCAAACTAAAAGTTATTTTGAAAAATCTGTCGTGAATGATGGATACAATAGTTCAAAACACTAACACCTTTCCAAAGCTTTGGTAAAATTTGAATGAGGTCAAATTGATGGAAATGCTATTCCAAACTTCAAATCTTACTAAAGGCTCTTTACCAATGTGTTATTTTTCCATTGACTGATTTTTAAAGGAAATTCTCTTCTTTTTTTTTTTACATCAGATTCAGCCCAGTTCTAAATTGAAAATATTCATTGTATGAAATACTCATAAATATCAGATTTCTTTAATATTTACGTTTTTATTATCAGGTTTTGAAAAGTGTATCCATCACACAATTGTCAAGGTGTGTGTTTGATATGCACTGGATGTGTTAAAAGGGTAACTCTTTTTTAAGTTATGTATGCTCAAACTGTGCTTTGAAATACAATTATGAATCATCCATAATTATATTTAAAAATGCATTGGGCTGTGCGGGAGGCCCTTTTTGCGCGGCGGGGGTCGACGGTGGGCTGTCATTCATATCAAATGCCATTAAAAAGAATTATTTTAATTGTGTTTCAGCTCCATCGATTTTGTTTGTTTGTTATATTCAACAAAAAAGTACAACGAAACCGAATCAAGGCGAGAACAGTTTCTCCTCAAATTCTCCGTGTCTGTATTTTTCATTTGGTAAAATTTGATGTGTGGCGAAACAAATCAGCGCGGACTATTTCGGCATTTACTGTTATCTTGACTGTTTCTGTGTGAAAGACCATTCGGAAAACAAATAAAGGAAACAGAAAGGTGCGATTGTGTATTTAGATGAATGAATTGGTTCAATGCGTGGCTCCGGTTCGGATTAGTGTTCCTGGATTAATCCAGGAACACAGTTCGGATTCTCGTATAGCGCCCTCTAAAGAAATGTCGAGACAGTTACGCGTCTGCCAACCGGCGGGGGTGACGAAATATGAACAACCTCGTCATGCTCTCTTTCATTGTATATATTGATGTCCTTAATATCATTCATTATAACTGAAATAAAAATTATTTCTTTGAAGGATATTGAAATTTTGATTTATGTGATTTTTGATACTTTTAGGATTTCGAATACACAATTTTTATCGTCATTATTTATGTTTGTCTTTACAGAGTTTTGATGGTGACATCCAACGAATGACGAGATACTAGGATCGATTCTTAATGCACATGGTCAAGAGAAAAACAGGAACAATATGAATGACGATAGGGCCAAGCCTGTCAGCGCTCCTTCACGGGTATCAAGTCGAGATGATGTGTGGAAAGACATACGTGACTGGGCAAAACCTAGCAGACGAACTGACGATGACGATGATGAAGAGGGTGGCGATCAGGGACGTATTATCGGTTCCCAGATCAAAGACAACATCACAGAGCAAAGACTCCTTGAAAGTAGATTGCTTGATTTATCCAAGGAGAGGTATAAGTTTATAGTTCATGTCGCATGGCAGAGGAAAGCGTTCATGGACAAGCAGAGATACAAGACTAGTGTTATGAAAGACTTGCTCCAAAACGTAGAAACTGTGGATCCGAATTCGCCGGCTGTACAGAAGGGAAAGAATCAGCGAAGTCGGTTAAACGAGAAACTCGAAACTTACCGCGATCTAGTTCGTAAGACATACAGTGAACAACGCAAGAAGGAACTGCAAACGTGCGCGCCAGATCCGGAAGAAATCAAGCCAATTATACCGGGAACCTATGACGATCCGTTGTACAAAACCGAACCGACGTTCAGCGCGAGGAGCAAGAAGCGAAGTGTTTTTGAAGGAGGCAGGCGGCGAGCATCACAAAATCCGACGATGTTCCCCGCGATTCAACCGCCGGAAAAGACCCGGCAGCCGAGTGTACCTCCGAACAATACGCGCCGCGGTACAAGCCGCGGTAATGGGACAAATCGCTTACCAGACGCGGTCGGAATGAGAGCGGGCCTGACAACCGCTCCAGGGCGCAGTAGCCGAGACAATCGTGACAACGGCATGTTAAATCTATCATCAGAACACATTCCTCGTTATTTGAAATACCGCTCGGTTTACGACGGGAGGTTTAAAGGACTTGAACGGTCACTGTCAGCGAGTTATGACGGAAAGGGTGGTCCTAGCATCGAAAACATTCTCAGTGGGTTACCACGTAGTATGTCCGTTGCTTTATAGTAAAAAAAAAAACATTATGAAATAAAAATAGATTTGCTGCTTTTTTATTGATTCGAGTCTCTCAGTCACAATATGATGTGATGATAATCCAATATAAACTCGGAGAAGAATACTGTCTTGAAACAGATGAATACTTGTTTCCGAGTATCAGAGTGACATCGCATGATCGATCAATGTTGTGTTGTTGGCAAGTTTTGTATGACATGAGTATTGTATAAGCGGAGTCTACTTGGTATCCGATATAAATTGAGGGTGCGCTAAAGAAAGAGAGATGGGATTTTCGCTGGTATCTCAGGGATTATAATTATCCGCGAAATTTTGTGTTTATGGATGACCTTCACTTCTTGCACTGAAAGACAAAATATTCATTCCCAATAGTGACTTTGATTATCCGTTTGAAGTGTGGTATATGTTTCGGGATTGTATTGGGATATATGATATATGTTTTTTTTTAAATGTGTGTGTGCCACCCTCAAAAAATCATGAACATTAAATGTGTGCATTAGCACCGTGAATCATTTTTACATACTTTGAATAAACATTCTGATTAAAACTAGGTTTAATAAAACTGTTCGTATGATTATGCATGACCCTCGGAACAATTATTGTATGATGAGAAATCGGATTGTGTATTTTTAAAAGGAGGTAAAATATTATCATTAAAATTAATGCTCTTAAAATGAAACTTTTTTATGCAGGGTATAATTTTCGACATGATGTCATCGAGATAAATCTTGATTTAGTAAAAAAAAAATAATAATCCCACTTGAAGAGACATATGCAGCTAGCTTAAGAATGCTCTTTATGAAAAACTTAAATTATGAACTAATAATTTTTGTATTGCAAATCTTAATTTGTTTGAATATTAATTAACCTGTACATGCCTAGTTTTATAGGGAGGATTATCATTCCATTTGAAACTGCATCGGAGATGTGCTCATAGCTTTACACGGACATGATGGAGATGCTTGGTTATGAAATGTGGAAGTAGGTCAATATTGAAAAGTTGCTAAATAACATGACATTGACAAACCATTCGATGTTTCACATTGAGAAAGAACGACTTTATATTAACGATCTCTTCATTGACTATTTAAATCTTTGGAAAAATGGACCTTACCACATGTTATCAGGAGAAAGATAATTTTGAATATAATTAAATAACCCTAACCAAGCAAGGCATGTATTGTTGCTCAGGGAATATAAAATTGATTGATTACACTCCGATTCAAAACTTTTTTAATTGATATGATAGATATAAACAACTTACAAATAAATGTAAATTCTCTAAAACAGTGCAAACTGATTGCTCTAAATAATTAACATAATCACGTGCATCATAAATGATATATAAAAGAAAAATCGGGTATTTGAGAAATTCCCTGCTGATCTTGCCTCGGACATAGTAAGGATTTAAAAAAGTTTAAAATCATTTCAGTCTATTATAGTCATGTCACTTTGTGTTGAACTACTACGATAAAAGTGGCATTCTTTAATGCGATCATGATCAAGGAGTATTGTTTGAAATATTTCATCGGAGAAATTCAAGTTCATTTAATTAGTTAAAATGGTAAGTTTTATCTGAATATTGTGTGAAGTAAAGTCACTTTATAACCATGCTCATGAACATTCTCCTGCAAAGGTTTTGTGTACTGTACATATACAGTTACTGTATGTACTCTACGATTTACCAGTGCCATTTATAGAAACTGAATTAATTGTTTATTTTTGTTATTGTTTAATGTAAATGAGAGACTCTATGAAATTGATATTCACTGTTACGATCCTTGTATAAGATATTAAACTACACCAATAATACTGAGTTAATATGCGTGTATGTATTAGTCCTGTTATTCATTGTACTGTGTCGTGGTCGAAGAAGCGAAGATGATGGTGATGACGTTTATCAGGTTATCTTGTCAATGGTTTTATTTGGGGGAGGGGGGGGGGGTTGAATAGCGATGATTTTGATGATGATGGTATTGACTGCAAACGGTGGAGACAAGAATATTCCCATGACATTATTTAGTTAAAAAAAACTCTCCACTCCTTAACAGAAATCGTGATGATGGTAGTGGTGGTGGCGTATGGTGATGATAATGATGATGATGACGATGATGATGATGGTGAGGATGATGGTGATGGTGATGATGATGATGACGATGATGATGACGATGATGAAGATGATGATGATAATGATGATGATGACGATGATGATGATGACGGTGAGAATGATGGTGATGATGATGATGACGATGATGAAGATGATGATGATAATGATGATGATGATAATGATGATGAGGAGGATGAGGATGATGATGATGATGAGGATGAAGATGATGATGACGATGATGATGGTGGTGGCTTTGTCGTTGTGTTTATATGATTTATATGATAATGTTGAATTTGAACATGTATACATATTACTCTTTTAAATACAAATAAACATACAAACTCCACGATCAATCACTCCATTTGGTTAAAGTAAATTACGCCCTCCTCGACAGCATATTTGATGTACACGGGGTACTCTCGAAAAAATGCATTTTACATCCATTTAGACAGACAATGTCGTACGGGGATGGGCGCTTCGGAGGCTTTAGCCCCCCCCCCCAAAAAAAAAAAGGAAGATGATCATGTGTTTCTCACAAATAGTGTGGTAAAATCTCCCCTGAATAATCTCAATTGATTTAATCTTGCAATTTCTATCAGAGTCATGTTGATTTGAAATCTATAGATAGAGACTAACACTAAAATTAAAATTTGAGAGTGAGGAATAAAATTATTACAAGAACAGTTTATTAGTTGGTCGCTCGCTCCGCTCTTCAGTAGAATATAATGAGATTATATACTTTTAGAAATCTGATTATATTTATAGTATTTTGAACAAGAAACGACGCAGCTAACACAAAAACCGTTTGTTCTTACTGTTCAATGCGCTCGTCCTTAAGGCCAATTCATGGCCGTACGCAGATTTATTTATTTCATTTTTTTGCTGAGGGGGCGGGGCAGGGCACGTAAAATTAAAAAAAAAAATCGAAAGCGAGGGAGCGAAGCGACCGAGTTTGTAATTTCGCCGCTTTTGCATTTGTAAAGTGAAATTGAACAAATAGAATTTTTCAAAACTTTGGGGGGGGGGGGGGGGCGCTCCCCCTGCTCCCCCGCCGCGTACGGCCATGGGCCTAATTAAGAACCACTGGGGTGTGCCTTTTCATGTGGTCCAGGCTTCCTGGTTCGGTTTAGAACCATATGCCTGCATGAATAAAGAATGAAATGACCAATGAAAACAAATTAGATTACATAATAAAGTGACATTTTGAAGGGGGTTGGGATGACACTACAAGGGGCCACCCTGCCTATACTTTCGAGAGGTGGAAAATGAAAGAAATAAGGGGGAAAACGAAGACAGGAGATAATTTAAAGATTTTAGATATCGTCAACCCCTTTTATTCAATTCAGAAAAAATGACGTCACCTTGACTTAATTGCCCCTATCAAATTGCCCTGTCGCCACCATATTGGGGGAGCTGGTGAATTGAGAAGTTTAGGACAACTGAACCACGAATTCTAATGTTTTAATTTGATGAACCAATATTAAGGTGAAGAAAATATATTGTTTTAAATTAGAGAATGAAACGAAATAAAATACGAATAGAGGGAAGGTTGGAGTATTTACATGGTCCAAAGTAGCGATCGCAATGAGAGGTGCGCCTGTTAATTTTTGATGTAGTATTTCTGAATGCTATACAGTTATATTTTATCGAGAGGCTTCAATCACCAATGATCGTGCTTCCAAGTGATCTCATGTCGCTTTGTTGGGTTTTTAATCCCGTATTCACTAAGTGCAACCATCTGTAGGACGAGGGGGTTCGACTTTGCTACCATGCCGGCCGCTCGGCCCCAAGGCTCAGGCACTTAGCAACCGCTCGTCACGATCAATACCCCACGAAGAAACCTGGTTTTAATGGCATTTTCTCTCCAATGCACATGCATGTGCTATAAATTAATACAAATTTGCTCAAACCAACTTCATAAATCATTGGACGCTGCTGTTTATAAGGTAAGCAGAGCTTCGAAATTTCAGAATAAACTTTAGTGTAAGCTTCGATAACTATTAGTGATTGATTACGTATCTTTTGTTGGAACAGAATCCATAAAAGTTGTAAAGTCCTAACTATTATACACAAGAAGGGTGTAAACTCCAAAGTATAATAATATTCTGATGTATCTTGGAATCAAGCCTTTATTTATTACTGTTCAGTTCGATCCCGAGTTCAAGAAACGTGTGTAGTAAAATATGACACCCTAAACAAGAATACGTAGTATGTAAAACTTCATTCTGTATATATGTCACTGTGTTCCATTCGCAATTTATCACAACAATTTATAATCAAGAAGAAAATTTTTATCAGACCCGTTTGAGATGCATTTTGCCACTATCAAAGAAAATAAAAACACTCAGGTAGGTTTCACAAAAAGAAGTTTTTAAGAAAATCATGGCGGCAATATAAAAGAATGACAATATTGGATATATCAGATTATTGTTTTAATCATTGCTGAATCAGAGCAGGTGATGAATTCGTGAAAATATATTAAAATATAGAGGGGTATTGATAAAAATATATATTTTTCATAATATTAGGAATAGACTCCTGTAAATAATATATGTATTATTGCAATTACAAAATCGATATGTCGGTGTATGGTGTACTAAACCGTATTTTTTTGCGACATTCCAAGATTAGTTATAATTAAAAACGAAAGCACAACAACAGAACAAGATATCACGTGCAAAGGTCTCAATAATGTTTCGTCATCATCTTTTTCTTTTAAAGATTCTATATTAGTTTTCGTATAACATGTTATTTTTGATAAGTATTGTAAACGTTAAATTCAAAGAGCTCTGTGTCCAATAAAAAAATTGGCAGGTATGTGATGATACTCATGATACTTGAACATCGATATGGATACTTGTTACAATGTTGCCATGAACTTATTTTGACGTCAAATAAACACAAAAGCAATGACGTATTTCAGTGTTAATCAAACTTATTCATCACGCTCATGAAGTTGATGCAATGATAGAAAGAATAATAATACTTTATATATCATCCTATTGATTAATGTAGTCTTTATATTATAAAGACTACATTAATCAATAGGATGATATAAAACGTGGCTTTGTTTGGAATATTTGTACAATTTTGCATTGCGTTACGTTATTTTTCTCTTAAATATCTTTTGATCGATCATTTTGAACCTGTACTGTATTTGAATCGATATTTATCCTTTATTTCTATGTACAGTAACTATTTTCTTTTTGACTAAAAGGCGAATGAACACAATTGCGGCGGGCCAGTACAACTGGTTTGCAAACTCAAATGAACGAAGCAAATCAATATTGTATTATCTTTGCCTGTGTCCTCTCTTGTAAAACTATCCCACAAAGATCAGTGTTGATCTGTAAAGCAAGGTTAGGTTTTTAAAAAACCACCGTGAGTCTATGTCATCCACCACAATCATGACAATACTGGGTATAATGCACTTAGCAATGGCGACATGTTTATCATGATGTGAAACTTAATGGCAAGCATAAAGACGTTAAGAAATAAAAGACTGTGGTAGCTTTAATTCCAGTTTATGCGCTTCCTTGGAGCTTTATTGATCAATATGATAGACTTCATAAGGAAATAAGCACATCTATTTTGCAGTTTACTTGTTTGGTAAGTCATAAAACGTAAGGAACTTCTAGCTTTTAAATTCGTTCCATTCAGTGCTTTCTCGACTCCTTTTGGGACAATGTAATGTGTACGGCATTCAAAACTTGTTTGTATACATCTTTATTTATTATGTTGCTGCATGTTAAAGATGAAGTATTTCTTTTATGATAACATTTTTTAAATTGTGAGACGTCACAAGCGTGCAGCTCGCCCACCTACAAATCATACAATATAAATTCCATAAAATGCTGCCCCCCCCAAAAAAAAAATACTTGTGCTGTATCACCGGTCTCTCTATTTGACAAATATTTCCATCGGATAGATTTGTTCAGTCATCATTAAATCATTAACATAATATTTTAAGGAGGTTAATATATCGCATAAGGGCAGCTGTCACAACTATGTTATCGTGGTTATATATGTGACTTTTTGCTAAAATTTCATTTATAAAATAACGTTTTCCGTTTGAAAATATTAAAACCAAGTTGATGCCAAACTAAGATAGTAAAAACAAATTATCTAGAAACAGTTGACTGACTCCGGGACTAACTAAATATTGCCCGAGTCTTAACGACTTATCTAACACATTGTCAGTGAAAACCTTGCAAAAAAAAAAAAAAACCTAAAAAAAAAAATCAGTGTGTGTCTACTTCTGGTAATTATTTCTGAACGATATTCTGTCAAAAGTAGATAATAATTGGACTTTCCAGTGATTCCATGGCCATAGGAAGATTTTCCCAGGGGGTGCTGCGTGTATTATTATCCATAGGCAGTACCCCCAGGAATCTCTGGTAGGTGTGGCAAATCAAAAAAATATAAGGAAAATGACCAACATTTTGTACTGAAACTTTTTTTTTGGCTTGCCAATTTCTTGGCACCAAAACGGCGTTCACTTTGTGGTGAAATTGTTTCTTTTTTTTTTACTTGTCAAATTTACTTCAGCACCCCAGTCAAAAAGTCGCCCCAGGGCCCTGAGTTATTCCTAATATTGATTTGTGAAGTTTAATTTATACGGTTGTCCAAAATGACTATCGCACGAATATTTTGTAATGCAACTATGACAACTAATCAAACTCGATCAGCGCTGCTGAGTGATGAACACTTGGTTGTTGAATAAGTCTACATAATGCTACACATTTCAGACGTATTTCATCCATGTAAAGATATATTGACTGATACTCATCATGCGTAACAATCATGACACTTCTCATTTCTCTTGTATCTTTGTATATTGCTTTAGATCGTCACGTCACTTTTGAATAATAGAGTGATTTGAGGCATCACCATGGCAACCGGTCAAACACCACGGCTGCGGCGGGGAGAGAAGAAAAAAGAGTCTCTGAGTTGATGGCTGGAAGAGAAAGAGAGAGACGAACGAACTTGATATGAATGACTTTTGACCTTGTATATTCTACAAGTGCACCGTCCACCATTCTGCTCAGAAGTGTACTTCAGATCAGAGCGAGGAGAAATAATAGATTGGTATTGTGCGCGAAGACTGGGAGGAAATAACAAGTGTTCTACGACCAATGTTCTATTGTGATTTGCTTTCAAAGATTTGACAACAAAACGTGGACATCGAAATACAGTCTGTGCAGGAAAGCATTAGTATTTTGTTCAGTCACTTTTTGCCAAGTTTTGTTTTTGAATGTGGATACATGGGAATGGAGTTTATCACGGAACTGAAGTCTGCAGACTGCTGTTTGTAACAATCTGATTCTGTTATGTTAATGAGCTGGGGAAAGAAGAGCGACGGCAGTATTATTAGCGATTTCGCCCTGCAAATTGATAATTTCAATTTGTCACAAAAAAACCTCGCAGAGTGTTCTGGAGATGTGCTATTGTAATAATACGCCCAGAGTCGGAATGCATCAAAATTAATCAGTGACACTGAAAGTACTTACTGAGCTAATAAAACTGCGCCCATCGTGATTTTCATTAAAGATTGTTATGATTCAATGAAACCAAAACGTGTGCAATGTACTCATATATCAGAAAAGCTTAGCCTGATCCGTTGTTTTCAACCAAATTGTCTCATCGATGGATCCCAAATCTATATAGATGACAAAGTTTTGTTTGTATGCAATCAATGGAAAGGGATCTGTGACAATGATAATGCTGAACAAAATATGATTTCTGATCGGCCAGTCCTTTGAATTCGAGACGATGACCCAGAGGCTGACCGAAGCCATCGTTCGGCTTCGTTACCGCCAGATAAAAGCTTTGCTAGACCAGGGGGTCAATATCAACAATAAGCTGGACGATGGTCGAACCCCACTGATGGTTACCCTCGATGTGCCCGATGACGAAAAGCGAAGGCATATGTTCAGGTTTCTCGTACACCATGGTGCCGAGATGCTGGAATCGGACAGTGATGACGTCACAATATTTCAACATTGCTGTCGTCTGGGGTTCCTGGATCTGATGGAGATAATCCTAAAGAAGGCCGGGGTGAGTGCCGTCAATATGATGGGACGTGATAAACATGGTAGAAATGCTTTGTACCATGCAGTGGCCAGCGAGGATGAAATTATAGTCAACAAGGTCCTGGATCATATTGATTTGAGACAGCAGAGCGTTGACGTGCCCGACAATGACGGCTTGACGCCGCTTCTGTTCGCCAGGCGTCTGGGGTTGACGAACATCGCTGACTTGCTCATTAAGAGAGGCAAGGCCAACCCACGAATATGCGACCGACAGATGCACATGAACGCAGAGGAGTGGGCTGAAGCAGCGAGACGCAAGGAAGAAGAAGAGCAAGCCCATGCCAAGAAATTGGCGCGAGAACGTTACATGATCTTTCCTCCTATAGACCATGCCACGAAAAGGAATGAAAGGATCGCAAAGATGAAAGCGAAAACAATTTCCATGCCAAATCTTACCACGAAAAATTTGAACATCAGCACTTCAGTCTCGTCTTCGATGTCATCATCCTTGCCGAATAGTGCCTCGACGATCGACAGCCAACCCTTGCGATTGCCAAGCTTATCTCAGTCGAACAAACACTCTCGACATCCCTTCGCCAACGGCAACGACGTCGATTTTCGAACAAAGTCCATTGACTCCGCCATCACACTGCTTGGACTTGCGTCACAAACAGCAGACGACAAGCAATACGCGCAATCGTTTGTATCAAGCAGTCAACACAGGCCTGTCGGACATGCGCAGAGCAAGAGCAGCAATCGTCAATTGCAGAGAACATGGGCGACGGTGATGGATGCGTACTCGGTCCAAAATACAGCAAATTTTCGAAAGCCCGCCAAAGCGCCAAGTCTTCCCGATATAAACGCCGACATGGACGCATCGGGCCAACGGACAAAAATGTCGACGCTTGCGATTATCATGCGAGCGACGCGAGGAGTAGGGAAAGGCAAAATGAAAAATGGAAAACACAAATTAAAAAGCATTTCTGAGTCCAAAGACGATGGCGATCACGAGCACAGAGGGAAGCTTTCTCGACGTAAGACGTCAACGCTTTCGACATCGTCTGTGCGTCCGGATGGAAAATCTACAGAGATCATGTCTTCTTTGCAAGAAGATGAAACCGAATGGGGTTCTAAGAACAAGAAGAAAAAAGACAGACAAAATTCATCTCACAAGAATGAGCCGTTGCCAAAAATATCCGTGTCATGATCCTTTTCAGAAAGTATACGCCTTCTCAAAATACAATTGTTAATAATGATGTTTTATAATGATACTGAGTTATGATATGAAATGTTGTATTTCGTATAATGTACATGTATTTATATTATATGGTTTTATGACTGGAATCAAGCTCGCAGTCTACGAGAGCCGCGGCTATATTGACTTAAAATAATATATAGCGCAGAGCGGCCCTTATAATATATCGGGCATCATAATTTGAAAGGACCGCTCCCACGTTTTTTTTATATCTTGATTGGCCGTTTAGTAGTATTACCATGATGTAGTTCCCGGGGGTGTCGCCAAGTTTTAATTTCAGGGGTGCAAAACGACCTAATCAGTGCCGTCATTAATTCCCCAATAGAGGTTTATTGGTTTTGACCTCTTTAATTCATATCTTTTTGAAATTATCTTTTTCCTTTCGCTTCCATTATTGTCTCATCCTTTCCCCCCGCCCCATGGCCCCTGATGAGAAACCACTTGGTAGTTTGATAATTTGATGAAAGGGTTTAGGTATAACAGTGCCTTTTAATGGCCTTATAATTTGCTTACCTTATACTTGCCAGTGTGACTATTGCCATGTCATAGTCAGAATTTCTCCAGTAGTCGTATTTGAATTACTGCATAAAAATAGTTTGATTTTTCGAATAACGGAATATGACTGACCAATGTTTGAAAGAATGATCCCGTTGAACAAAATGTCTTTATAAGTTTCACACATCACAATAAAGAATTATTTTCTATTTTTAATATTTGATTTTCGTGCAAGTCAGATTTAGGTGAAGTGTCATGTGGCCCTCAAATATCGAAGACTTGTAAAAAATCATGTTTTTAATGTAATCATATGTGTAGATCATAATACTGCTAATGTCAAAAATGTTCTCCGTATTTCCAAAGAGCTCTATATACATCATGTATATTGTAAGTGTAACATCAATTCAATTTTGCACTTTACATTTAAACTCCAGAAAACTTGCAATCCGCCCTTTTCCTCATTGAAATTTATTTCCTTCTATTATTGTTATTGCTTCGAAATACATCTTATAATTCTGTACCCATTGATTTTTCAACTAAAACATGTTCAAGAAACCTTTGACTCCGCATTTCAGCTGGTCTACCCTCGATTAAAGAATAAAGTGTACACTAATGTAAAAATCATGTGCTTTGACATATTTCCTCAGATATATTGGTTATCTTTTCAGAACAAATACTTTTCTTGATTTCTTTAACTGAAATTAAGTCAGATCACAGAATACCGTGCAAGAGTAAAATCGTTATATTCGCTTCTGGAATAACATTGACTCATACAGTTGATACCATTTCGGGTCAGGCAGAATTGAAAAAATTTATTCTAAATTTGTGTGTCGAAAACCAGATGGTGTAATATATATGGAAGGAGATATTAACTGCAATTGAGATATGATATTTGGATTAAAACGGAATGACTGATTTTATTTCAGAATCAAATTTAAAAAAACTTAAGCCGATGCAAGTTGATTTTAATGGTTTGGTTCATTTATTTTTTTTACGTGATAAAAAAAAAATCACTTGATAAAAAAATAAATCACTTGAAACATACATCTATAATTTTCATCTGCTTGTATAGTATATAGGCATGCTGAAACACGTTCTAGAAGCGAACCTTCTTAAGGACATCAGTGGCGTAAAGATGGGAGGGGCGGGCTTGAGGGCGCTTGCCCCCCATATTTCACGACCAAGAAAAAAAAGAGAAATGGAAAGAAAAGGAAAGAAAGGAGGATGAAATATGACAGTATTTTTTAAATATTTTATGTCAAAATCTATCACGAAATTGAATTTTTGTTATAAAAATTTAAAAAAATTTGCTAGCTCGTGAGCAACTTTTCGATAAATTTTGCCCATATGTCTGGTTCCCTCCAATTTTTGGCTCATTTCGCCACTGAAGGACATTTATGCCATTTTCATACATTCTATTACCATGCACTACACTATAAACAAGTTGCATTATATAGAGACTCTTCAATTTTATTTTATCCCAGACAGGTGTATTTGCACAAAGGATAAAAGTTAAACTCTTACCTGCTTTACGACCTATATATATCGAGTATTATTGATCGTTTCATTCACATCTTTCTAGTACCAGAAAAGAACGTGCCTCAGGAATTCTATCTGTCTTTAGATTAGCTTTTAAAAGTGTTTATAACTTTTCGAACTGGGTATACAAAAAACACTCGGGTGACTACTGAATTATTTTGAATTGATTTCACCTTCAAATGAGTATGACATGCAGTGCCTGATTTCAGAAATGTAATGAAATATATATTATAGACCTACTTTCGTCGTTTAGTATGAAGTAAACTTACATGTATAGACTGAAACAACTGAAATATTAAAATTGCCTTTAGCCTTCTTTAGAACTAAGGTACGACGAACATAAGATTTTTCTTCGAAGTACATAAAAATTATTTCCTTCACCAGCTTGCTTAGAATAATGTTGTGTATTTTGCGGACATTAAACTTTTTGATAGGCTACAAAAATACTTGATTTGGTTCACAATATAAGAGTGATATACAATGTTTTTTTTATTATAAAGTTTCACCATGTAGCTACTATGAGAATTTAGAATTGGGTTGTGGAATTGGATTGATATTTCCCACGTATACTTTTGCTGGGAGGTGGCTGCAATCGTATGTGAAATATAAGTATCTGATATTGATTCGACTTGTTTATTAGTGATATGAAATATAATGATAATTTGATATTATTATTATTCCGATGAGACGATAGCTATCATCATGTATATGGCCTATTTAACATCATTGTATTCTTGTGAGAGATCGTTAATTAAATGAAAGATGTGCCTTCAATAGAAATTAATTACTGTGTTAATTCGATTATTCTGTGATTTAACATCCGTGTTTTATTTTGTTGTATAAGGGGCTCTGTGTCATGATGTTACCATATTTACCGAATGATAAATAATGATTAAATATTTAAATTAATTAATAAGGATAACAAGTCAAACCTCTCATTTTGTAATATACTTTCTCCTTATTTTTAAATTAAAATGATAATAAAAGAGAACAGGGGTAGCGCCCCTGCCCCGTGACTTTTCAGTTATAAGAAATAAAAGAAGGAAGAGTAGGAAGAAAAGAGAGATAGAAGTGAAAAAGGGAGAGGTCTGGGTGTTTGACTCTAATACCCCTCGAGAGAAAAAAAAAAGTAACAGCACCTTTAGCAAATTTCAAAATAAAAATCTCTGTAGGGTGTATACACTTTTTATGAATGTTAATGTTAATAAAATGCCTGATTTCCTCCTGTTCGTGGGTTTCTCCATTACCCATTACCCCAAAATGGATATAGCAATGGTCGGCTAGACCCTTAAAGTTGATTGTTTATCAAATCAATACACCTTGTGTTCCAAGTCTCGTACTGTGAAATGAAAAGCACTTAAATTCTTTAACTCGATAATTAAGACTTAAATCGAGCATCCTCCTCACCAAATATTGTCTTATTTGTTGTGCAAATAGATAGTTTGCCTTCTTCTCAGACTAGAATGCTCGCAAGCGACTTTTCAATTAGGCGAGAAGAATTTTCGTTGCACAGTAAAATCATGTTTTATTTGCAAAAGTGGATTTGAAGAGTGTGTTTCTAAAAGGCATTAAATCCATATTTATATCTGTAGTAAAAAAAAATCCATAGGGATTTGGACAGGCGTCCATGGAAAAGTAATGTTAGAAAACACCATTTATTCGTGATTGGTTTCGTCATCATTTACATTTGATAATTAATACTGCCTTTTAATTCCTAATAAACATTTTCTTGCATAACATTTCGTAGGATTTTACAATTCTGTTTTTACACAATAAAGTGAACGACTGAATGAAAATGCATTGATGGTCATCAAATTATTAAGAAATTGATAGCTAGTGGCCTTTTATTTATTTTTTCTGACATAGGGCCTATATCAAAAGTTCATTTTTTTTAATCAAGTGCATTAAGTGCCTTTTGGAATCAAGCCATTCGTTTGTTTTCTCCGTTCATTTGCTCTGCATGTATGATCATTCAGTACGTTCATTATAAAATAAATATTGGTAGTGGGCTCGGTGGGAACTCAACAAATATTTATAAAGTAATTCCATCGAAAGCAAGGATCGAAACAAATTTTTATATTGCGTTTATACAATGTTGGCTGAAAAAAGTGTATCTGAAAGACATAGAAATCCTAAATAGGGGAGAGGGTGGGAATAGATGGAGAGGGAGTGAGAGGGGGAGGGAGGAAGAGAGAGGGAGGTAGAGAAGAGAGATAGAAAGAGGAGAAGGGGAGGAGGGAAGTAATATTGAAGAGAGAGGGGTAGGGAGAGAGAGAGAGAGGGGGGAGACCGACAGACAGGGGGATGCGTTTAGCTTGGAATAAAAGTATTATAATGTCTTCATGCACATTCTTCAATGTCAGGATCTTATCGTATCAATTTACTTTGAAACTTTGTATATGGCAGTTTGAATTAATTTATCAAATGGCAGTTAGAATTAATTTATCAAATGACGCGCACATTCACCTGTGGTGTGTCTACGGGGGGGGGGCAAGGGGGCACGTGCCCCTGGCGCCGCTTTCAGGGGGGCGCAAAGCGCAAATAAAGAAAATGAAGACAAAAAATGAAGAGAAAAGGCAAGGAATAAAGGCACATAAAAGGAATACCACTGAAGGTGATTGATACCCCCGTCCTATGTTATTACCATGGTAATGCTGTTCCCAACACATTTAGAAAATGAATCTTAATTGCAAGTCCTTACCCTTGGATGAATATCCTTGCCAACTACGGTTAGTGTTATACTTATTCTCTTCAAGAATTCCAACAAACAGTCCTTAAAATATTTATTATTAAACGCAATTATCATAACTTTTCATCTCTATCTGCGGGTTTGCATTTTGATACGTTACTCTTCATTAATTCTTACAAACGGTTCTCACATTTTGTCTGGTTTAATTGTCAAAGCTTTTCGTCATGCGCTAATTTGATAAGGTATAAATCCTCTTCATCAATTTTTAAAATCATTAAAATTTCCCTTTTAGTTGATGATATATTTTATAAATAAAAATCAGCCCGCGCTTCGCGCTCGCATTACGCCGATGAGATACCTGTCCTTTTCATGAATTGCTACAAATAGTTCTTGAAATTTTCCCCAGTCAGGTAAGTATATAAAAAATTTCAGCTAACCTCTCGGGCTTGCATAAATTGCTTAGTTAGATACGCATTGTGGGATTACTTCTCCCTTAAAGGAAAAGTCCACCCCCAACAAAAAGTTGATTTGAATAAAAATAGAAAAATCCAACAAGCATAACACTGAAAATTTTATCAAAAGAAAGTTCTGACATTTTAAAGTTTCGCTTAATTTCACAAAACAGTTATATGCACATCCTGATCGGTATGCAAATGAGGAGACTGATGACGTCATCCACTCACTATTTCTTTTGTATTTCATTACATGAAATATTCTAATTTTCTCTTCATTGTCAAGGGAAACAACGATTAATTCCTTCTGAACATGTGGAATAAGCATTGTTTAATATTATATGGTTCAGTCAAGGTGGTCCTTATTGTCAAATATGTAAAAATTGAAATATTGTCTAAATCAAACAATAAAGAAATAAAAGAAATGGTGAGTGATGGACATTATCGACTGACTCATTTGCATGTCACTGAGTTGTGCGTATCGCTGTTTTGTGAAAAATAGAGAAACTTCAAAATGCCATAATTTTTTTTATTTTACATCCGATTTTGATGAAATTTTCAGCGTTATGGTTGTTTGATTTTTCTCTATTTATTCAAATCAACATTTTCTGGGGTGGACTTGACCTTTAATGTCCCGATTTCAGGTCTAAATATAATATTTTTCAGCTCGCGCTTGCATTCAATTGTTTGTGATGAAAAAAGTACTTTGAATATTCAGTCTTAAGATCTTAATATTGAAATTATATCTTGTGTTTACTAAGTGTAGTAGTATACATGGTAGGCCTATATGGGTGTGTATATACACCTTGAAAGGGGCGCAGTTTTAGCACTTGCCCCGGGCACCGTTATAAGCCTCGAAGTCTCGACTTTTGTTCTTCCCCCTTTCCCCTTGTTTCTACTTCCTAAGTAATATAAGTGACATCACTTTTAAGATAGACCCCCATTATTTTTAAATGGTTTTCATGTAGCCCTCACCCCCCCTGGCTGCTATTCATTCAAGCTTTTTTTTTTTTTTTTTTACTTAGGATAGCTGGCCACTGCATCCAATTTTATTTGAGCTTGTTTGTGAACAATTTCTTATCTATTGTTATTCTAAAATGTACATGTCACGTTTTTTAAAATCATTATTGTCACTATCAATAAATGCAGAAACACCTGCTAAAAGTTTGTCTCTTAATCCAGGGTAGAATATGACCTTTTATTAGACCCAGAATTCTTAAGGATTTTGAATTTGACAAAGGGTGCATCCGTCTTGCTGTGAGGTTAATTCAAGTCTCGAATTATTTTGGTATTTTTTCTTCATATGTCACTTTCCATTCATCCACTTCGTGGGGGGGGGGGGGGGTGTTTCAGCAGTACAAAAATAAATCAAGAGAATGGCAGATTTTATATTTCTTTTTGATATTGAAATTTAACTAAACTTGGAACACATTTGTGACGTTTGTACAGGGCGGCGCTACGGGGTAGGGGACGGTAGGGGGCGACCACCATAATATGATATTTCAAGTAGTATAGAGTGAATGAAAAGCGGAAAAAACAAGGGGGAAAAGAAAGAAGAGTATATAAAAGTAAGGTATAAGAAGTATAACTCTACATTACCCCTGTAATTCAATTGAGAAACTAAATTGGTCGTCCCCCCATAATAGATAAGTAAGTATCCTGGTGCCGCCCCTGTATATTAACCAAATTATAAAGAGGCGTCCATTAGGACGGTAATATTCTTAATTAAAACACAAAATTATGATTGAGGTTTGATGAAATTTTCCCCAAAAATATGAATTATGTTTTTTTTTAATTTTGTGAGGTCATACGCAAGCAGCACCCCATTAATGCGATTTTCTCAGACATTTTTGAATGATTTTCAAATGTTCATTCATCATTTATCTTACATGTGTATTATCATCATTAGAAACTTGGATCATACACGCTTGTACAAAAGACATATATATTCAGACATCAAATGAACCGCATTTAAATATATAGGCCTATATGGTAGTTAGTGGAAATTGACGCATGAGGAAACTGATCGAGTCAAAACTTTGAAAAAACTTGAAAAAAAAATCATCACTGACTCTCTTTTTCTGGTGAAACGACATTTTCTCCGGCGACAATTGATCCGGGCTTTGCTTCGTCTAAGATATAGGGTTAGGGTTACAATAGAGTTTTATTTTAGGTTCAGGATAGGGTATAGCTAATTGGTAATTCCATTTGTGTGTGGAATTTACTGCGAATCAATTTTGGCCGGAGCAAATGTCACGGAACCCTTTTCTCCCATGGATTTTCGTCGTGCATTTATCAATACCCCCCCCCCTGCTTTTTGTTATGACAAACTTAGCATCAGGGTGAACATACCCTTAATGATATTTAAAAAAAAACACGATAATACATTTTACTTTACAATAAAATTAATGAAATTCTCCCATGGCTCCGTAACATTAATGTTTGCAACCGATCGTTATGACAATTTTCCAATTATATGTTTGCCAACAATGCTCATCCCCCATAAATGGGGAAAATCAATAACTAGGGACATTGATCGCTAAATGACATTACTATGGACAAATTTTTAAAAGCGTCATTAAAGGAGAATGAAACTCTTGGAGCAAGTTAGCTTTTGTGAAAGCAGAAAAATCAAAGAATAAGATCAACAAAACTTTGAGTAAAATAGGACTAGTAATAAAAGAGTTATGAGCATTTGAATGTCGAGATCACTAATGCTATGGAGATCCTCCCATTGGCAATGCGACCAAGATCTGTGATGTCACACACGTACAACTCTCCCATTTGGACACTGAAAATATACCCCAAAACATCTCTTTTTGCTCATTCTAATCATATGACAAACGATTCATCAATGATATAATGTTGTGAAACCTCTGTACTTGTCATCTCATAAAGAGAACACCTCACCTTGTGATAGACTCTATAAAAGTGAGAATATAAGTGAAATAAGTACTAAAGTAATGAGGGAGTTGTACGTGTGTGATATCACAGATCTTGGTCGCATTGCCGTTGGGAGGATCTACATGGCACTAGTGATATCAATATTCGAATGCTCATAACTTTCTTATTATTCATTCAATCTTCCTCAAACTTTCAACAATATGTTTCTTTGATTTTTCTCTTTGATATGGATTCAGCTGGTTTCAAGGGTTTCATTCTCCTTTAATTGCCAACATAAGAACATCAACAAAAGAAGTCATGGATACCACCACATTATCACATCCAAAGGAAAGAGAGGACTTGACATAAATCAATAAAAAAAAGACTCAAGAGAAAACAAGAAAGGGAGGGGGAAGATGAAGAAAATGAAAGAGGAACGAAAGGTGTAAAAATAAGTCTAAGGTAAACCCGTTATTCAAATGAAGAAAAGACACTCCTGCGGTCTTGCTCCATTGTACTCCTGCATATATAATATACTTATTTGATGGATTCGTAAAAATGAATACATGTACATCATTATAGCTGTAGAGGGAGCCATATAAAAATGTGGATTGCAGCCACGGAATTCTAGTTCCGTGATTGCTGCTCCACATCAATATTGACGATGGATCTAAGTTTTATGAAGCTATATGTGTAGATTGTGTGTGTGTGTGGGGGGGGGGGGCGAGGTAACCCTATCATTTAAACAAGAAATACATCTTTGCGAATTCAAAACGAAAATAACCGACATACATATTTCCTCTTTAAATTTATGTTCCTTCCTGTCGCATTCCATTCCTGCTATTTCATACTTATAATTTAACTTGTACAATTCACCCAGTTTTCAGCAATGCTGACAACATCATGATATGATATCTGCTGCGGAAGGGATGTCGTCTATATTCTGGGTTCATGAAAGAGAATTTAACCTTTCTGAATTCATGTGATAATGGAGTTTCAATGAAAAAATATAATCAATTCCTTTCAAAATTCTATGGGCGCGGGTAGAGGAGACTACTATTCACATAGTAAAAAAAGGATCAAAGATGAGCGTTAAAAAGGAAGAATTGGTCGAACTATGTGGGCAATTCCATTAAAACATCTATGAGCGACCCAAAAATATGGGACCTTCCTGATATTGCGTTTCCTCGTTCTAGAAGAAATTTATGGCAGTCTTTCATAAGAATCATGATTTTGGCAGGGCAGTTCATGGAGAAATAAAAAAGTGGGACCAAATGTACAATTGGTTATTTCATGGAATTGCCTATGTAGTAGTAAACAGTCATTCCGTTTCTCATGCCCTGCTAATTGTGGCCACAAAACAAACACTACCATCTTCGTCTCCCCCGTCCCACGAGGATCATTCAGAAATATATCATGGTCACTTAACTCTTGCTCTATCGACAATCAATCCTCAATGCACTTTGCCACCTTGCTCCTTTTCACAAACACATCTTAATTCTTATCCATACTCAAAATCAATAGGTTCTACAAGTGGGACCCACATAGATGAAAAATACCTTTAAGACTTTTTCTTTGGGGGGGGGGGGTGGCTTACACAAATGTTCTCCTTCTACAAGAGCAAGGGAGTGTTTCATTTTTGTCAGTGATTTTCAATTAATACTATTGATTATTCTCTTATAGCCAATCAGATGCAAAGATTAGAAGTAGCATCATCATCTGTCACTGAATAGCACTGACAAATCCTTTAATGAAACGCTCCCTTGATGTCACAAATTGTTATAAATGTATCAAACTTCTTTCAGTAAACAACGCCAGATAAGCTTCGCATCAAAGTACAGACAACGCCTCTTCCATTCCAACACACCCTTTGGCGCAAAGACCACAGCACACAGCTCAACAAAGCACAAGCAATATAACTCCAAACACCAGGTAATTTGTGTAAGCATATATCCATTTATTCTCATGTAGGATTTACATGCTTGGTCCAGATGATGGGAACCAGAGATGTCACAGAAAAATGATAATTTGAAATATTAGTATAGTTCTGTCTGAAGAGCTGCAGCTAGATCAGATTTTCATTATGGTATGCGAGAGTGAGTCTCACAGACAAATAATAATTGGTATATTGGGCATTTTGATACAAGATGAGCGACTGATGTAGTATAGACCAGATGTTTGGCTTCGGTGAAAGAGGGCATTTCGAATTATTTTGCGAACGGGTATTGAGATTCCGAGATGGGTTACTCTGCTTAGCTGGCAGCCGACTCGGCAGCGATGAGATCCTTCTTCAGTGGACCCTACAAAGGAAGATAAGACAGAGACATTATCAGGTTAATGAATAAAGCACTTATAAAACAATGACAAGAGTATAGTAAATGTCGAACTAACGAGGCTTGTTTTCAAAGTGGGTTACATTCTTTTCTACAAAGCTGCTGCATGGAAGAATCCCCCCCCCCCTTCAAATTGACCAAATTTTTTTGAAAGGCAACTGTTTTTTTTTTGTCAAGTGAATGCAACACATTCAAGATTGGCAGATAGTACCAAGAAACAATTGTAAGAATTTATGCTGCATGGAAGAATCCCCCCCCCTTCAAATTGACAAAAAAAATGAAAAGCAACTGTTGTGGTTTTTTTTTTTAAACATATATATTTTTTTTTCAAGTGAATGCAACACATTCACGATTGTACCAAGAAACAATTGCAAGAATTTATTCATTTAACCAGATTTCAATTAATGATATGGACATCAGAAGGAAGGCAGCATGGGATTTCAACATAGTTTGTCAGAGTGCTGTAATAGCACATCCCATGGTTTATCGTCACTTGTCACAATCATTCATGTTCCCTTATAGCCCATTACAAGTACAGTTTGGGTCTGAATAAGATGGACATTCTAATAGTCAAATAAACACCCAAGTTTAAAGCAATTTTGCAGACCACAGGCCTTTTTTATAGAGACTTAAAACTCTAGCAACTGCCATTTTTGTAACTTAACTTCCATGGAGATTAGCTGCTGAAACCTGTCACCATAGTAGTTGCCAAAATAGCAAAGTTAATATGTAGGTCTTTATAAAAGTGGTCCCAAATTATGCAAAGCATTTGCCTCTTCTAAGAGTCAAATTTGCCTTAGTAGAGCAATTCTTGTGGTCCACAGTGATTCAACTTGGGCAAATACCTGCAGTTTGTACGTCATACTAATTTAGAGTCAAGAAATTGACTTGAATATTTACCATGAAAGCCTTCTTCTCTGCGTGAGTCTGGAAGCGACCGTGTCCAAACTTGGAGGTGGTGTCGATCAACTTCAGGGTGATCTTCTCCAGGGCAACACGCTTGGTGTGGACAAGGAGAGACTGCATCGGACAGAAAACAATGAAGAAAACATACACGGGTGAATTAAAAATTCTAGTAAAGCAATAGATGAAAAGGACGATTCAACATGAAGAATGCAGATGTGACTGGCATTCCTTGCTTTTTAATCTGAACCAGAATCACTTCAAGGAGAGACAAAATTCCATATGATCCCATTACTTTCTCTGTAACCATTTCTCTGAACAAGACAAATGCAATTGTAAAATGTTCTTTCACCCAGGCTGAAACGAGAGGGAAATAAAAAGACAGAATAAATAGTGCAGTGTCCAACAATTAATCGTACAATACAAAGTAATTACGCAAAACCAAATCAATCAGATGCTGTGGTCATACCATTGAATGAACTAGAATATACTAGTACACAATTTGTATTGTACGACTGTATCTCAGTTTAGAACTTATGGCAGTCAGGATAAAAACAAATTCACACAAAATACAAGGTTTTGGAATGATGGAATCACCAACTGCATTTTTTTTTTACTGAAAGCTCAAACTTTATTTATGTATCACTGGACATCTGCATCGTTTTTCAAGCTAAAAAGTGGCATCTTGAAAGAAACAAACTAGTATCACAATACCAGGTGTACACCTCATGAACAAGCTCAGTAGGCATTGATATCAATGTTATGTGAAACAAGGGTAAAAATATATTGATGTCAAATGTTGTTAATTGCAATACTGGTTTTTTTTTGTAGAAGAGACCTATGACTAGAAAATATTCCCCCCCCCCCTGAGATATCCATCAATGGGAATTCCCCATCTAATATAAAAGGCTATGAAAGAAACATAATTAACCGTCTTACCTTGCGGAGGGTAAGGACCCTCTTCTTGGGTCCGATGACACAGCCCTTGATCATCAGGAAGTCATTCTTCACTTCACCATAGTGAGGGAATCCACCCTATCATCACACAAAATAAAGATATGAGAGAAAACACTATAAATACTGAAAAGATGGAAGTATTTTACTGTCTGATTCTAAAAACATGCCAGCAACATAGTCTAAACAAGGTATTGTACATGGTCACTGCAATGTAACAAATGCTCGTAACGCAGGAGTTGTGTTTTGTGTAAGCGATAGGAACAAACAACTTATTACTGATGACAGCATTACAAGAGGATAAACTAATTCATTCATTTTAAATATCAGTGCAAATTTATTTCACATGGAAAAACAAAGTCTTGTGGTTTATATGTTATTGGGTAAAGTTCTTCATTAATAGATGGCAAATTGGTTTCACTAATTGATTCTCTACTCCCCCCCCCCCACACATCCTACAAACAATGTATATTATCAAAGGACTTACCATGGGGTTGATGCTCTTGTCTGTGATATCTTGAATTGTGCTTCCGTTGTTCTTCACCAACTTGTTTCCATCCAAATGATAGCCCTTGCCAACACGGTAGATCTTCTTGTTGATCTCGGTACGGTGGTGGTAACCCTTCTGACCAGCACGGGCAACTCCATAGCCCACACGGGCTGGATGCCAGGCTCCAATACAGGCAACCTTGCGTAGACCCTTGTGGGTCTTACGGGGCAGCTTCTTGGTTCCCCAACGGGATGTTACACCTGTAATGGCAAACAAAGATCTTTAGATTAGGCAAGCGGGTTGACACTTTAAATATATATTAAAATGAAAGTGATTATTAAAACTTTGAGCAACTCTCTTGCATTGATATTGGATGAAATTTTGACTGAAATCTGTTTTTTTTGGAAGACATGGACATCAGAAGGAAGGCAGCATGGGATTTCAACATAGTTTGTCAGAGTGCTACAATAGCACATCCCATGGTTTATCGTCATGTGTCCTTTCTTAAACCAGCCCTGTTCTCAACCAATTGTTTGCTGTAATGGAAAATTCCAATGAGAGTATCCACTGCCCTATAGCTTGTTTGTACATAACATAATCTTATATTCAAGACTTTGAACTGAATTCAATGTGCACCAATGATCAAAATGGCGATTAAGTTGTATATAAATAACAAAATTTGCTAGACCATCTTCACCAAACTATCACACGTGATAACCAAGTAAAGAGAAGTTTTAAAACATACCTTTGAATCCATGTCCCTTGGTAACACCAATGATATTGATCAACTCGTCCTGTCCAAAGACCTCAGAAACAGGGACGTTCTTCTCCAGGCGTTCCCTGGCCCACTCAATCTTGTCTCCAATGCTGCCACCATTGAGCTGGATCTCCATGACATGAGCCTTCTTTTGGCGCTGGTTCATCAGTTTCATCTGCAACCAAGAGCAGCAAAATAATAAGAATTCCAAGCTCTAATCACAATTTCAAGGACTAAATAATGAATATCTAGTTTAATCCTATCTAGGCCTGGGGGGGCTTGGAGCCCCCCCCCCCCTCAACGAATCGAGCGATATTTTTTTGACCGCGCCGCTCGCTGACTTTTTACTTTCCAGTCTTGAGCAACTTTTGAGACCAATTTTGCGTCACCCGGGTACGTGGTTCCGAAATTACGCAACATTATGTAAGTGCATGTCACACCATGTGCATGTTGCTCAAAAACGTGGTTTTGTGTACAAAGTCAATACAAATTGTGTTTTCAACCAAAATTCATAAATGTATGATTTTTAGTTTTGCTGGTCTAAATGTATTTATTTTATGATCTCAGAAGAGTCCCCAACAAATGCCATTGAAAAAACAATGAAAAACAAAGAAATACATAAATTGCAAAAAACAATATAATACATAAGAAAATGATTTGATATCGCAATTTTTTCATTTACACTTGCTAAGAACACCACAAAGAGTTTCTAAACCAAATATTAGAACATTTGGAGCTTTATTTAGGGAGTTAGAGGGAAAAGTATGATTTTGCATACTAATTACGCATAAATTAACATAATCACTTAAAAGCCATTCGGATGAAATTACTATACAATTTTGTAGATTATGTCCCAGGCAACCCGCGTGCCAATTTTCGGCGCGATTGACGGCCGAGATCTCAAGGGGGGGCCTGGGAGCCCCCCCCCCCCCCCCCCCCATATGAACTCCCAAAATACCCCGGCCTAGATAGGGTTAACTGATAAATTTAAAGTGATGACATCAGAAGGAAGGCAGCATGGGATTTCAACATAGTTTGTCAGAGTGCTGTAATAGCACATCCCATGGTTTATCGTCACATGTCTTCACTGGTAATTCTCATTGACCTGTTAAATGTTCTCAAAGAAGATGACTATAACTTTAAAATGAACCTGTTGAGCTTTTGAAAGAAACCAATCAATATATTGTGATGGACGTTACACTTCATACTTGAGGGAGAAATAAATGATTTATTTGCATATGATTTATTTGCATTTGGTTTACGGTACCTGGGTGTGAGCAATGACGCGGATGACGGTGCAGTATTTCTTCATGACGTTGAGGTCCTTCTCGATCTCCTTCTTGCCCATCTCATCAGCCCACTTCTTGGAGGACTTGGTGAAGGCCTTCTTCTTGGAGCGGTACCTGCAGACAGACACCCACAAACACACGCACACAAGAGAAAAGAAAAGACAGGGGGCTCAAAATGGGGGAGATAGGAGGGGCCTCATCATGCCTTGATGGCAAGAGCGGAGGCCCACAAGTGGCTCATCACTGCTACCATAAGGTACAGAGAGCGGAGCCATATAGGGGACAGGGACAAGTTGGGGGCAAAGACTCATCAATGCGACCATGAGAGGAGTCTTCTAGTATCAATGGTCATAAGGTCAGCTCATCAATGCCCATAGAGCACAGAGCGGAGCCATGTTGTGGGCTGGTTAATGTAACATAAAAAATAGAAATGATCGGAAATCAATTTTTTTTAATCGCCCAGTACACGTGCTGGGCTTCTTGTAATTTTTCAAACACAACTTATCAAAGATATAAATCCAAGCTACTGATAGCCATAATAGTTTGTACTGCTACTTGCAAGAAAGTAAGGAAATTTAATCACTAATTCTTGAAACTTTGTTGAAAGCATATGGTTTTGTAACTGCATAATTTGTGGACCAAATTATAATAAGTTTTGACATAATTCAAGTTAGAGTCTTTCACTAATCGAACTTCTTTAGCTCACCAGTTCTTGTAGAATCGTCGTTTGCACTCATCACTGAGATGTTCAGCCCAGACAGTCTTGAGAGCACGTAGACCGGATGGTGTCTCGATGTAACCCACAAGACCGACAATGATCATGGGAGGTGTCTCAAGAATGGACACGGCTTCAACCACTTCCTTCTTATTCACCTCTGCAGAACAAAAGAGCAAAGTGGATTATTTGATAAAGACGATGGGAAAGGGATATGGAGACAAAGACAATCAAATTTAAATATCAAATATAACCCGATCAAAATAGTAACAGGCTTAATCTACTGGAACTATGTCATTCTTTTACAAATACATTTCCCATTAGCATACAGTAGAATGTGTTCAAGTCTGCAAATAATAACCTAAGTCCAAGTGTGTTTTCAGACCGGAATATGCAAACATACATAATGTTGCCAAGAGTGGTCTCAAATTATTTGACTAAGCCAAACTTACATACCTGTACACAGGTTTGGCTTGATCAAATATTTAGAACATTTTCTTCCTTTCTTTCAAAAAAAAAAAAAGAAAAAAAAAGAAACAATAGGGTCTCATTGGACATTAAACAACCCCATCCCAAATATAATGTGGTAACAGACTTACTTGAACCAGGTCTATCTACATCTCGAACAATATGGGTCATTCCAGCCTTGTATCCAACGAAGCAGGTAAGATGTACTGGCTTGCTTTTGTCATCCTTAGGAAAAGCCTTGGCCTTGCCTCTGTGGCGCCTGCTGCGCTTACGGGGCAGGAAGCCCAAGGAACCGTGCCTGGGAGCTGAGAATTTTCTGTGAGACTGGAAAGAAAGGTTTTCTTTTCTTTAAAGTGGAAGTTCAGTCATACTAACAATAACAAGGGAAAAGTCAAAGCTCAACGCTGAAAATTTCATCAAATTAGGATACTGGATATCAAATAAAAAAGTTAAGGTATTTCAAATTCCATACATTTACATACACATCCTGATCAATATACAAATGAGGGAACTGGTGATATCACCCACTTGCTATTACTTTTTATTTTATCATATGAAAAATACCATATTTAAATATTTTTCCTCAATATAATTGTGAAACTTAGTTCATTCTTTACTTAACATTGTTGTTCAAATCATTGTCAATGTGACTTGATTGAGAATCTTGTCAAATCTGCAAAAGCTGTAAAATATTGGACAGTCTAGACCTCTGGGCCTAATTCACACAATAACATACAAAAATAGCAACACTAATTCTCTCATTAGCAATTTCAGAGTTCATGAAAAAAGGAGCAAAATTATTTCGGCTTTGATCACAATGTTGTCTTACAAATTCTCTGTCGAACTTCTTCCTCACTAAAGCACACAGGTTTAATAAAGTTTGGTGTCGAGATTAAAGCCATGAATATAATATGCCCAGCCTCAGCTGATATTGCTGAAAATCAGGTGATCAATTATCTAAATGCCAAAAGTTAGAAGTTAGATATTGGAGAATGAGTATGGGCCTTGAGATAATAATAATCTTCTTAAAATGGAGGGGAAAAAGTGCGAAAATGAGATGTGATTGAAGAGAGCAATTCGGACTGGCTACAAAGCAGACTAACAAACATGACAAAATTTTATATAACATCTATTTACCACAAATTGGTGAAAGATGATTTGTTCAAAATAGTATTAAAATTGGCAGTTTTTATAGTTTGTAACAAAGTGCGTATCTTTAGGTCCAACCATCATAAAACAAGATACACAATGAACGCAGCACACTTAATACCATGGTCACATTTGCTCTACGGCGGCCGTACGGCGAGTCGAAAACAGCCGTTTTAACATTTTTTGTCCACCTACATTTAGGTTGTTTGAATCAAAATTAATAAAACGGCTGTTTTCGACTCGCCGTACGGCCGCCGTAGAGCAAATGTGACCAAGGTATTAGTCAGCTTACAAGAATCCAATGTCATAAATCGATTAGATGTAACGTTTGATATACAGATCTAGACCCTATGTGAAATAATGTAGTGTGTGTGATGCCTCCCAACACTACCGTTAGAACCTATCCATGTTTTTATAAACGATTATGACATTGGATTCTAAAGTTTTGCCTAACGTTAGAACTACTCCCTTTACTAAAGGCTTTTTAGTCTTTGTATAGTCTACATCATATCAGTAGAGGCGCTGGTCCAAAAATTGGGATTGTCCCAGAAAACAAGGGTATCCTCATAAACCAAAACAAATCATGTCTTGATAAATTGAGATTGTCCTTGTTTTAGTTGTTTATACATGTTATATGGGACAGTCTTTTTTTACACTTACCCCTGCGGGATACAAATCTAGACGGCAATTACGGGGAATTGAGTGCTAAAAAATAGAATGTCATTTCATTGACCTCAATTCCCCCCCCAGTTCACCGTCTACTTTTCACGACTTGCCATCTACCAATCTTGTTATGAAACCTGATATGTTTACATTAACTAGCGCACTTGATTGGTGTCAGCGCTTGACAAGAGAATGAACTTTCCTAGATTTCTTGAATGGAGATATCTTTGAAAATTGAGACAGTCCCTGTAAGCTGGCACGATCCCAATTTTTTGACCAACGCTTCTATTACTAGTTCTGATCTTGATTGTTATGTCATTGTCTTTCGCTTGGCGACAGCACGCAAACCGCGCAATTTGCGTGCTGTCGCCAAGCGAAAGACAATGAAATCAAGCCGGCGACGTAAACACAGTGGCAAGTTTTTCCCGTCTTTTCATAACATTTTCTTGTTTTTTTAATGAATTCTTGTTTAAAAATAAAAAATGAAGGCACGCAAATCAAGCGATTTGCGTGCTGTCGCCAAGCGAAAGACAATGAAATCAAGATGGCGACGTAAACACGGTGGTGAGTTCTTCTTGTCTTTTCATAACATTTTTCTTGGTTTTTGAATGAATTCTTGTTTATAAATGAAATCAATATCGTAGAAATGTCGGAAACGAAGTTGTATCCCATGTAATGTAAATCGGATCAAAAATCAGATCGAAAATCGGATCGGCAGTTAAGCTTCTAAAATCGAAATCGAATCGAAAATCGAATCGGCGATGTTTAAAAACAAAGGAATACATCAAAATGTTGTTCGCAGTCGCGCGCATCTTCCTGACAAAGTCACAAAGACGAATGCATTATTGGAATGGAAGTCGCCAACATGCGCGATCGTTTGGAACATGTTTTAAAGCCAGGGGTTTTGAGGTGTTATTGCTTTAAAATAAACCGAGTGATTTTTATTAGAAAGATAAACGAAAGACGCATCTTCCGAGCAAAGGCGCAAAGGAAAATAAAATGAAAATATTTCTCATAGATCACAGGTTAATGAACGATCGGCGGGACATCTTTTAGAAGTATTTTTAGGTGCTAGCGATTTAGAATTATTGGAATGATCTCTTACGACGCATCATCTTAAAGTCGCAAGTGCAATTAAAATGTAGTAGAAGACGCAAGCACGCACGATGATTTGAAATATGTTATTTAAATGTTTTGGGTAGCTAGCGTTTTCAAATCAATTTGAAGTTCACGGCGGGGTCCGCTATCACCACGAGGTTGAAGAGAAGATGTCTATCATCATAAAGGGGATAAGAGAGTAGCGCAGTGAGCTCCGTCAGTAGCACGATCTTTCAAAGTTCACGGCGGCATCCGCTATCACCACGAGGTTGAAAATAAAATGTATATCATCATAAACGATGCAAGAGAGTAGCGCAGTGAGCTCCGTCGGTAATACGACCTTTCAAAGTTCACGGCGGGGTCCGCTATCACCACGAGGTTGAAAATAAAATGTAAATCATCATAAACGATGTAAGAGAGTAACGCAATGAGCTCCGTCAGTAGTACGACCTTTCAAAGTTCACGGCGGCATCCGCTATCACCACGAGGTTGAAAATAAAATGTATATCATCATAAACGATGTAAGAGAGTAACTCAATAAGCTCCGTCAATAGTAGTCTTTAAAAGTTTATGGCGGTGTCCGCTATCACCACGAGGTTGAAAATAAAATGTAAATCATCATAAACGATGCAAGAGAGTAACGCAATGAGCTCCGTCAATAGTACGACCTTTCAAAGTTCACGGCGGCATCCGCTATCACCACGAGGTTGAAAATAAAATGAATATCATCATAAACGATGTAAGAGAGTAACGCAATAAGCTCCGTCAATAGTACAGTCTTTAAAAGTTTATGGCGGGGTCCGCTATCACCACGAGGTTGAAGAGAAGATTTATATCGTTATAAAGGGGGTAAGAGAGTATAGCGCAGTGAGCTCAGTCGGTAATACGACCTTTCAAAGTTCACGGCGGCATCCGCTATCACCACGAGGTTGAAAATAAAATGTATATCATCATAAACGATGTAAGAGAGTAACGCAGTGAGCTCCGTCGGTAATACGACCTTTCAAAGTTCACGGCGGGGTCCGCTATCACCACGAGGTTGAAAATAAAATGTAAATCATCATAAACGATGTAAGAGAGTAACGCAATGAGCTCCGTCAGTAGTACGACCTTTCAAAGTTCACGGCGGCATCCGCTATCACCACGAGGTTGAAAATAAAATGTATATCATCATAAACGATGTAAGAGAGTAACACAGTGAGCTCCGTCGGTAATACGACCTTTCAAAGTTCACGGCGGCATCCGCTATCACCATGAGTTGGAAGAGAAGATATCTTTCCTCTTAAACATCGCCATAGATAATACCGCGTCTTTCTCCCTGAATAATGCGACCTCTAAATAGCTAGCACCTCAAAAACAATCTTGAAATATGTTCTGAGCGATCACGCACTGTAACCAGATCTACGCCGATTTTTTATTTTCGATTTTTTCCTTCAGGGGGCATGATCGAAGATCGGCAAGTGATTGCCGATTGTGGTGAAATCGAGTGGAATCGGTTGCCGATTGCAAAATCGGTTACAAGTTTAATCCCATGTACATACATGATTTAGGGCTAGATCTTTTAGAAGGAAAGTAGAAAACTTGGGGGCGAAAGTTTGAGGGTTTTTTTGGCGGTGCGGGTAGATGAATGGGATTGAATGATAATCCCTGGCTTCGTTGAGAGTAAACATACGTTAGTAAATTATTTTTACTCTCTAGAAGCCTCCTGAGGCCGAGTCCTGGCGGAGTCTCCCAAGTCCCATATTGGTCGTGCGCCTCTACCGAGTGATGTGACACCCTTTCTCATCAAAATCATATACAGTAATGTGAATGGGTGTGCAGACATGGCCATCCCTATCATCGGTACCATAATGACAGTATCATTATCATTATCAAAACAAATAGGCCTATGACTGGCCGAGGCTTCCAAGATTGGCAAGAAAATCACGTTTTACTTTTACTCAAAGTCAAAGTAAAAGTAAAACATGATTTTCTTGCCAATCTTGGAAGCCTCGGCCAGTCATATTTGTTTTGATAATGATACTGTCATTACGGTACCGATGATAGGGGTGACCATGGCCATGTCTGCACACCCATTCACATTGGGCGATTTCAAGTTCGGTGTTGAGAGCGTAAAAAGGCCGCTGAACCGAGCTCCAACACCGAGCTGGGTTCAGAGGAATGATACCGAATGTGTTATGATCGATAGCACACGACGTCACGCCTCTGCGCTGCTATTTAATCATCTCAACTTCACGCGAGAAGTATCGACGACCAAAATGAAATCGGAGAGAAATGCATTAAATTCTCATCGTGCAGAATTCCAATGTTTTAATTCAAGAATACGAAAGAGTGAACATTATTGTTCATCAAAATATATACAGCTCAAATGATTTGTACTCATCTTAACTGTATTGTCTGTAAAAGCTAATTTTATGGGGATGTTTCATCGTGTTAGCCGCCTGTTCACAAGCTTGAGATTGCCAACACCAACACCAACACCGAACTTGAGATCATGATTTTCCCAATCCCTGGGGGTTGGTGTTGGGGAAATTGCGCGTACATCGTCAACACCAGCCGCAGTGCTGGGCCTGGGTTCAGCAGACGACATTTAAATTTTAACACCAGTCACCAGCATTCAACACGAACTGCTGGAAATACGTCATATTTTCCGAGGTCAATCCCAACACCAGCCTGATTTCAAGTAAGGTGTTGTCACAACACCAACACCAGATTTCAACACCGTACTTGAAATCACCCATTGTCATTATTGAACATGTGTGATTCATTTCAGGATTTTGATGAGAAAGGCTGCATTTTTAGTTTTACATTTTTATTTTTAGACTTTCAAAATTCAAGTTTAAACAGTTAAAGTTCATAATAAATGATAATGGCACACTTATTATATTACTTAATCTACTCATAAAAACTAAGAACATTATCGACTGATTTTATGAAATTCATGTTAAATCTGAACTTCTTAGCTTCGTAAAGGTGCGAAGACATCGCCCCCCCCCCCCCCATAGTCATAGTTTTATAGTAAATAGTAGTCGAGCACACACGTCAAAATTCACACAGGTGCACGTCATTCATTCCTTCCTGAAAAGTATCTTTTAGACACCAAATATACTCCCACATCATAAAAACTACTATTAAATAAAAGAATGATTGTCTTTCTTCAACTCAAATACTATTACTTGAAAGGATGTTACATGAAATAATGGATTTAAGACGATATTTTTAAAGAGTGTTCTGTAGCCTCACCATCCTGGGATACGTGGACGTGTAAAAGAGGCCGAAATAAGTGAGCGATCGATTGCGAGCGATAATACATCCACGGAGATTTCTATACTGACACTAGACTCCACAGTGCTCTGTGAAATGATCGGGCCATATCCGCCATCTTAATTTTTTTATTGGTCTATAGATGACTATGTGATATATAGAAACGTTTCTTTCACGGACTTTGATGACGTAACAAACATGAATTTAACAGAAAAATTGCACATGTTGATTGCGCAAGCACTTGTATAGATATGACAATTTGTATTTTTACTTTTTTCAGTTTTTTGGTAAATGATGCTATGAGAGCGCGAAGAGTGATCGAGCTGAAAACTTTGATAAATATTGATATATTCTTATATCTGAAAACTGTGCATTTTAAGCACTCTTTAAATAAACAATATGTGACATGACTTCATTTTCAAAAATTATTGTTATTATATTCTTTGTTTTATTTTTATTATTATTATTTTGGGGGATTTAGACCTAAAATTGTGAAATTGTATAAGCACCTTTTGTAATCATAAATACATAGGCACAGTTCTGGGAGGGGGCTTTGGGGACTGACACCCCCCCCAAAAAAAAAAAAATCGTCCAAAAGAAAAAATATGTTGGCCCTGAAGTATTCACTATTTAATGAATACATAAATAAATAAAAAATATTCACTATTGAATAATGCAGAAAGGGGAATCCAACCCAAATAAAGGCCCTGTCATATCGTTCTGTTAAGGCTTGCGGGTGATTGCATGCCAGGAAGTCAACCGCAACAAGTATGTTCAAAACTTTCGAAATCTACATTTTAGTCATTTGTGCCAGGTATGAATCGAAAGTACGAACTCAACAATAAGAACGTAATTAAAGAGCTGAAAATATTTTAAACATGCAGGCCTACCATGGCCCTGGGAACGATTTTTTGGCTGGGGGTGCTGAAGTAGGCTTAAATTCAGGGGCGATCCAGCTTTCGCCAAAGGGGGGGGGGGGGGGGCAAACAAATTTCATCCAAATTTTCCCCGATCGGCCGCTCAAAGTTGATTTTTGTTTTTGTTTCTTTGAAGGGGTATTTGTAACAGTCGATCACTTCTTGCGAGTGCGAAGCGCGAGCTATTTTTTTTTTTTTTTTTTTTTTTTTTTGGGGGGGAGATTTATGTATTTTGTCCTGAAAATTGATCAAGGCAATGTCTGTGATCCTGACTGATCGAAAATGGGCTGTTAAGGACTGTTTTATATAGTTATCTATGAAAACAATATATATTTCAACAATCAAATTATAAAGCGAGCGCGAATGAAGTGCGACCTGAAAATTTAATTGTGACATTCCCGACCTCAAAAATTGACGTTCTAAGCACTTTTTGTAATAATGAACAGGATAAACAATGCGAGCGGAAAAACGGGTCACTCTATATGTTTTGTAAATGATGAAAAGGAATGGTAATTGAGTATCCTATATTAATAATGGGAACGCGAAGCGCGAGCAGAAAATTTTTAATATTCTAATCTGAAACTGGATAATTTATTTAAGCATGTTTTAAATAAAGAACAAGCCGCTTAACTCAATAAACATGCGCGTGTTTTAGATTAATACCTATATGAATATATTTTTATCATGAAAATCAATAAAGCGAGCGCGAAGCGCGAGCTGAAAATATTTGATATTCTGATCTGAAAAGGGGTAAATTTAAGTTCTAATTCAAGCACTGTGTAGGAAAATTGTGAAATGGTTATTATGGATCTTAATAAATGATGCGAGCGTGAGCTGATATTTTTATTATTATCAATTTGACCTATATAGGACCGGGACATTCCAAGGATATTTTGTCATCATATGAAAATGAGAGAATGATGACTATCTTCCTATTTCTCTTCCTAAGTGCGAGATATTCCATTCTGAAAAAGGGACATTTTAGTTCTTAAGAATTCATGAAAATGTTTACTAATAAACCTAATGACAGCTTGAATTTGTTGATATTAAGGCCTGAAAACTGGACATTTAAAGCTCTTTTGTAATTATCCAGGATACAAGTAATGTGTTAACATGATGCGAGCGCAAATCGCGATGTCAAGAAAAGGGGGGTTTAAGTAGTTTGTTATAGATTGAATTACTTATTATTATAGAGGTAATTATAGAGGTATACATTACTCACCAATCAAAATGCGAGCGCGGAGCGTTAGCTGATCAAATAATGCGAGCGCGCAGCGCGAGTTGAAAATGTTGATACTGAGAACATAAAACGGAAATTTACATAGAGCACTAAATAATACAAAATAAATAGGGAAAGCTCGCCTGTCGGAGCTGAATACGTTTTGTATATTGACTTCAAAATTTGATATTTTAAGCTCCATATCAGCCTATTGAGCAAGAGTTTTATGTATCTCATCAAACATGCAATGCGAGCGCGAAGCATGAGCGAAAATCTTTTATATAATGACATAAAATATTTTTACTTTTTTTTTATTTTTTTTATTTCTGTTTTTATTATAATAAGTTGAAATAAATCACAAAATTTACAATTGATTATTAGGTGATTGCAAATCACATAAACACAAGTTAGTTACACAAAAAAGAAAAAAATAACCATAATAATAAAAAAAACCTACTTTATTTTCCAAGTCTTCCCCTCACTTTATTTTATTTACTCGTCTTCCTCCTCTTTTTTTACTCTTCTTTTTTTTTTCTCCTCTCTGTTTCCCTTCTTTCTTTTTTCCTCTTTTCCCATTTTTTTTAATATTGCTCCGCCAATTGGGGGCCGGGCCCCTCGCCTCCCTGGATGCGCCTATGTAAGTGAATTTGTCAAGCAAAAAATAAGGTTTCACTCCAAATCGAAGGTCATTTTTGGTGCCAAAAAAATTGACAAGCCAAAATAAAAAGGTTTCAACACAAGATGTTGGTCATTTCCCATACATTTCTCCCATGTGACACACCTACCAGAATTCCAGGGGGTGCTGCCTATGGAAAATAGTACACACAGCACCCTTGGAAAAATCTTGGGGGTGCTTCAGCACCCCCGCTTCCCAGGGCCATGAGGTCTACTGACCTGAAGATGTGATACTATTTATGATGGGAATTTAGTAAGAGGATTGTTATCTCGCTAGACAGCGAATAATGCACGTAGTGCGATCTAAAAACATTCATCATCTTTATGAACAGGTTATGCGTATATCGCCGGAACAAAATAATCAATATCGAATCTCAAGTAGAATAGTTTGTGCAAATCTGGATTTTCCAATTATGAGCATTATGTGATTTTTTTATTGTATTATAAATTTGTTATTTGTTTATTAAAATATGTTTATACAGGATAACAAGCTCAGATTATTTTTCAGCATGGTCCTAACATATAAGGACTAATGACCTGATTCTTTTTTATTATTCTCCTCCCTTCCTTTTCTTATCTGTTTCCTTCCTTGGCCCATCTCTCCCCCGGGCTTTTCCCAAACCCTTCTATTTTTTTATGTTGGCATTTCAAGATCAGCAGGTAGCCGGGGGTCCCTGGGTTCTGCGGAATTCTACCTGCTGATCTTGAAATGTAATGGCACCCTGGGCAAATAATTTATGTTTGTAAAATTATACTTTACCCCCCCCCCCCCCCATCAAAGGTAAAATAAGATGGCGGCCGCTCACGCGTGCGTCAATGGATTGCTCGCCCTAATTTATCATTTATAGCTCTGTGGTAATTGTGACAAGGATCGTTCAATACATGAAGATCTTTAGGCCATGATAAAATTAGTTAGAAAATTAGATAAGCTTATGATTAAACTATAAAAATGAAATTAATGTGTTTTTGCATATAAGTTACATTTATTATTAATTTTATCATTTTTATTATTATATACCGGTACCAGTAATGAGTGAGAGTATATTCATCGGGCAGGGTCAGAGTTGGTAGGCACTTATGATCCAAGTTTGAAAGGAGACTCGTAAAATGACGTCAGTCTCGCCGATGAATATTCATTAGATCGTGGTCGTGCGTGTTCAATACACACTGCGTGCAGGCATGCAGATAGTTATATGCGAGGAACTTTGGCTCCAGAGACAAGTTGTCAAATAACGTGTGTGTGTGTGCGTGTGTGTACCATCGGCTGGTAGTACGCCATGCTGTCTAAGACTTCAAACGCGTCGGAGAGAGTGCATGGCAATTCGGTAAAACGAAGTTTCCGATATAAAGAGATAATAAAATAACACTATGTACAGTACGCCCGGGGGGGGGGGGGGGGGGCCACTTACATTGACGAGTGGATACCATGCGCGACCAAAAAAACACGTAAAAAGGATGTCCTTTTCAAGAGAGGGCACGTTACGTACGTATAACGTGATAAGGGTGTCAAAAACACAAAAATATTGAAAAAAGGGTATCTATTTCCAGTACGTTGAGAGGCAAATGTCAGATCAGGGGAGGCAGGAGTACAATTAATCAGGTTTTTTTTAAGGGAAGAATAGTGTAGAATAAAAGGTATTATGTATAGCCAAATGATCTAGGTGAGGGAAGTGAACAATGATGTTTTTAAAAAAAAGAATGAATATACCTTACCTGATCGAATATTATGGTGATCCAATTTAAAAGGAGGTGAGACAAGTTTCAATGGAGGTTTTAAAAAAGAATAAACTGTATTATGGTGAAGCCAATTTAAAAGGAGGTGAGGCAAGTTTTAATGGAGGTTTTTAAAAAGAATAAACTGTATTATGGTGAAGCCAATTTAAAAGGAGGTGAGGCAAGTTTCAATGGAGGTTTTAAAAAATAAACTGTATTATGGTGAAGCCAATTTAAAAGGAGGTGAGGCAAGTTTCAATTGAGGTTTTTTAAAAGAATAAACTGTACTACAAATTTGAAAGGAGGTGAGGCAAGTTTCAATGGAGGTTTTTAAAAAGAATAAACTGTACTACAAATTTAAAAGGAGGCGAGGCAAGTTTCAATGGAGGTTTTTAAAAAATTATAAACTGTACTACAAATTATGGTGAAGCCAATTTAAAAGGAGGTGAGGCAAGTTTCAATGGAGGTTTTTAAAAAAGAATAAACTGTACTACAAATTATGGTGAAGCCAATTTAAAAGGAGGTGAGGCAAGTTTCAATGGAGGTTTTTAAAAAAGAATAAACTGTACTACAAATTATGGTGAAGCCAATTCAAAAGGAGGTGAGGCAAGTTTCAATGGAGGTTTAAAAAAATAAACTGTATTATGGTGAAGCCAATTTAAAAGGAGGTGAGGCAAGTTTCAATTGAGGTTTTTAAAAAGAATAAACTGTACTACAAATTTGAAAGGAGGTGAGGCAAGTTTCAATGGAGGTTTTTAAAAAGAATAAACTGTACTACAAATTATGGTGAAGCCAATTTAAAAGGAGGTGAGGCAAGTTTCAAAGGAGGTTTTTAAAAAAGAATAAACTGTACTACAAATTATGGTGAAGCCAATTTAAAAGGAGGTGAGGCAAGCCTCAATGGAGGTTTTTGAAAAGAATAAACTGTATTATGGTGAAGCCAGTTTAAAAGGAGGTGAGGCAAGTTTCAATGGAAGTTTTTAAAAAAGAATAAACTGTATTATGGTGAAGCCAATTTAAAAGGAGGTGAGGCAAGTTTCAATGGAGGTTTTTAAAAAGAATAAACTGTATATTGTGAAGCCAATTTAAAAGGAGGTGAGGCAAATTTCAATGGAGGTTTTTAAAAAGAATAAACTGTACTACAAATTTAAAAGGAGGCGACGCAAGTTTCAATAGAGGTTTTTAAAAAGAATAAACTGTATTACAAATTATGGTGAAGCCAATTTAAAAGGAGGTGAGGTAATTAGTTAATGGAGGTTTTTAAAAAGAATAAACTGTATTACAAGTTATGGTGAAGGCAATTTGAGAGGAGGTGAGGCATGTCTACAATGATAAGTGTATAATATAATTCAAATGATGAAGCCATCTTGAGAGGTGCATGAGGCAAGTCTACAATGAGGTTTCTAAAAACAATGAATAGTGAAGAAAAAGATCGCAATTGCTTTTAATAATCCACAAAATTGTGTAGTTATTTATTTCATGCAAATTGCTATTAATTGATTATGCTCATTTGTGCATAATTTCTTTTTCTCCTTTTTTCTTTTTCTTCCTTCCCTTAATTCTTAATTTTTCTTTCTTATTTATTTTTTATTTCCGCTTTCTGACACTTTTGTGTCTTTTTTTTCTTTATTTCGCTCATTTTTTTTGTTCGTTCTTCATTTACTATTTGTCTTTACTTTCTTTTTTCTCTCTGTCTTTCTTTTATTAATTTTTTCTTTATTCTTTCCATTGATGTTTTTTTTTGGTTTTCTTTTCCTAACTTTTTATTTCCCCTTTTCGTTTTTTGTTCTTTCTTTCTTTCTTTCTTTGAATTTAGCTTTCTTTCCTTTATGTTTTTGTAGTCTTCATGTTTGCGTTAATTTTCCTTTCATTTTTTTCTCTCTCATCTTTATTTCTTTGTTTCATTTTCCTTTTTTTTTCTTCACTTTTTACATTTTTATTCCCTTTTTTCTCTCTTTCTTTTTTTTTTCTTTCTAACTTTCTTTCATTTGTTTTTTTCAAACTTTTTTCCTTTTCGGTTCCTTGTTACTTTTTTTTAATTTTTCAGTCTGACCTTTTTCTTTTTCTGTTCCTTTTAGATTCTTTCTTTTCTTTATTTTTTCTTTATTTTTTTCCTTCACTTTATCATTGATAATTGTTCTTTCTTCTTTTTCGTTCTTTTATTCATTCTTTTTTCTTTTTAAGTTATTTCGCTTGCTTTTTTTTTTCATTTTTCTGCTTTGTTCCTTTCATCTTTTTTTTCTGCTTCATTCTGACCCTTTTCTGTCTTCTTACTTCAATACCTACTTACTTTCTTTCTTCATATTTTATTCTTTATTCGTACCTGCTTTATTTACTTTTCTTTCTTTATTTTGTGCACGTGGACGTCTCGAAATAATAAAATCAGTCATTGCGTACAAAATGCCTATTTCGCGCAATGCGCCAGAAACAGTGTACGCGCAGCGCCCATGATATTCTCTTCACATAAGGAACGCTTCTATTGGTTAAACTGCCAATATAAAGCGCATTTTGATTGGTAATATCCTTAAAATGGGCGTGTTGAAGATAAGAAGGAGGCAGTCCTTACAGAGATAAGAACGCGTTAAGGACGTTCCACAGTTATGTTTGTGCGCATTATGATCTGCGCATGGTTTACACTCTGCGCGCTGACGTCACAATGGATGAACAGGTGATTAATAAGCTGCGGGTATGTGCTGATTTTTCTCATCATCTGCACTCTAACTGCAGATCCGATGCGTTATTTCATGAAGCTAAAAAATTGAATTATTCCATGGACCATTCAAAAAAAGATTATCTACAATTTCAAAATACTTTACTCTGCAGTGCTGCCAAGAATCACGAATATTACCCCGAGTTTGAATAAATGGTAGAGTGGTTTGATTTTTTTCTTCACATAGATACAAAGCATTCGGCGCATTTTTGGTGTTTTAAAAAGCACATTTTCTCTAATAAAAATACTGATAGTTTAAAAACAAGCACATGAACCCCTATTTTTTAATGTTTGTTCCTCTTAGGTATACCTTCCTCTACAACTCTACAACTTTTGGTGAAAATGACATGGATTTTGAATAAAGTGCAGCATTTATTGTACTTTTGTAGTTTGTTACTGAAATTTCACATTTTTTAGATTGGGATTTTGTTATCTCTTACGCCATTTTTAAGAACTGACAGTGCTGTTAAACTTAAAATTGCAAACAAATAGCACTATAAATATATTCTCCATTCTAACGATATAATTATTAATTCTCTTGCGAAATTTGATGACTTTTTCATGTATTTTGACTGAGTAATACAGGTTTAATCTCATTGTAGTAATCTTGGGCGGTCTAAAAATGCCAAATTCTTTTGAATGCGCAATTCTTAAGAACATCAATTTGGGTGAACTTTGCAGTTCTATAGCAAAAAATCAAGCACATGGACCTATGTTAATTTTTGCATTTTTTTAATATTAAGGTTCTAAAGTATCTATGTGCAAAGTTTGGTGAAAATGACATGGATTTCACTTTAACTGTGGAACGTCCTTAAGAAGATTTTCAGAATACCGATTTGCAATGATTTTAGCGTCTTCTTATCTCAGTGAGATAAGATAAAAGATAAGAACAAAGATAAGAACGTTTTCAGAATACCACCCCTGATCTGAATTAGAGAGACTAGATACACTTTGTTGATTCATTTTTACTTCACTGATGACATGTAGTTTTGATTATTATTATTATTATTATTATTATTTATTTGGCCATAAAAACATACAAAAATTGTACAATGTAATTACATAAATACAAAAATAAAACCTGAATAAAAAATAAACCTGAAATAAAACCTGAATTTGAACTTAAACTCTTGACCTGTTTATTGCTTGAAGTTTCTAATTGAGGCCGTGGTACTAGACTACTCTTGGGCCGACTTACCGTTTCTTATCATTCTCGCACTTAACAACATAAGACAAAACCGTTAGTAAGTAGTCATCTTATACTGTATTTTACCCCCTTTTTATTTTGTTTAATTTTTTTATTTTATATCCATTTTCTTATGTTTCTTGCGGGGAGGGGTTCACTTGATTTTCTAGGCCTAGATACAGTTTTTTTTTCTTCTTTCCTTGTTATTTTTTTTTCCAATCTTATTCCAAAGTCCTTTTCCTTCATTCTCTCTCTCTCCCTTTCTCCCTGACTCACTCTCGAACACATTACTCGTTAAGACTTTGTTTTAGCAAATCGCACCGCGACTCCATCTCATCCCTCGACATCATTATAAACCTGCCTCACCTCATGTTACATTGACCTATTCAACTCTTTTTTCCTATCTATGGTCATTCCTTTCACATTCGCACTGGCCTTTTCATATATTATTTGAACTACTTTTACATGATTGATAAAAAAATACCTCACCGATGATTCTTGCTGAACCTCATCATTTAAACTTGTCTCTCATTTTTTGCATTATTCCACTTATTTTACACCATTCGGATTCATTAATATAAAAACGATTATTTCGTGGTACTTGTCCCACCCCATCTTCCCCATATGTATACCGTTATTCATATTTCTATACTATTCTTTAACCAAAAAAAACTCATTGTACACTTGCCTCACTTCCTTTGAAGTTGGCTTCATACTATTCATTCTTTCAAAAAAATCATTGTACACTTATAATTGCCCGCACCTCCTTTCCAGCTGGCTTCACTATACTAGATTCAATCTTTGTAAAAACATCATTGTGCACTTGCCTCACCTCCTCTCAAGTTGGCTTCACCATAATATTTATGACACTAATTATTCTATTTAACAACCTCAATTGAAACTTGCCTCACCTCCTTTTAAATTGGCTTCACCATAATTTGTAGTACAGTTTATTCTTTTTAAAAACCTCCATTGAACTTGCCTCACCTCCTTTTAAATTGACTTCACCATAATTTGTAGTACAGTTTATTCTTTTTTAAAAACCTCCATTGAAACTTGCCTCACCTCCTTTTAAATTGGCTTCACCATAATTTGTAGTACAGTTTATAATTTTTTAAAAACCTCCATTGAAACTTGCCTCGCCTCCTTTTAAATTTGTAGTACAGTTTATTCTTTTAAAAAACCTCAATTGAAACTTGCCTCACCTCCTTTTAAATTGGCTTCACCATAATACAGTTTATTTTTTAAAACCTCCATTGAAACTTGCCTCACCTCCTTTTAAATTGGCTTCACCATAATACAGTTTATTCTTTTCAAAAACCTCCATTGAGGCTTGCCTCACCTCCTTTTAAATTGGCTTCACCATAACTTGTAATACAGTTTATTCTTTTTAAAAACCTCCATGCATTGAAACTTGCCTCACCTCCTTTCAAATTTGTAGTACAGTTTATTCTTTTAAAAAACCTCAATTGAAACTTGCCTCACCTCCTTTTAAATTGGCTTCACCATAATACAGTTTATTTTTTTAAACCTCCATTGAAACTTGCCTCACCTCCTTTTGAATTGGCTTCACCATAATTTGTAGTACAGTTTATTCTTTTTTAAAAACCTCCATTGAAACTTGCCTCACCTCCTTTTAAATTGGCTTCACCATAATTTGTAGTACAGTTTATTCTTTTTTAAAAACCTCCATTGAAACTTGCCTCACCTCCTTTTAAATTGGCTTCACCATAATTTGTAGTACAGTTTATAATTTTTTAAAAACCTCAATTGAAACTTGCCTCACCTCCTTTTAAATTGGCTTCACCATAATACAGTTTATTTTTTAAAACCTCCATTGAAACTTGCCTCACCTCCTTTTAAATTGGCTTCACCATAATACAGTTTATTCTTTTTAAAAACCTCCATTAAAACTTGCCTCACCTCCTTTTAAATTGGCTTCACCATAATACAGTTTATTCTTTTTTAAAACCTCCATTGAAACTTGTCTCACCTCCTTTTAAATTGGCTTCACCATAATATTCAGGTAAGGTATATTCATTCTTTTTTTAAAAAACATCATTGTTCACTTCCCTCACCTAGATCATTTGGCTATATATAATACCTTTTATTCTACACTATTCTTCCCTTTAAAAAAACCTGATTGTACTCCTGCCTCCCCTGATCTGACATTTGCCTCTCAACGTACTGGAAATAGATACCCTTTTTTCAATATTTTTGTGTTTTTGACACCCTTATCACGTTACGTACGTAACGTGCCCTCTCTTGAAAAAGACATCCTTTTTACGTGTTTTTTTGGTCGCGCATGGTATCCATTCGTCAATGTAAGTGGCCCCCCCCCCCGGGCGTACTGTACATAGTGTTATTTTATTATCTCTTTATATCGGAAACTTCGTTTTACCGAATTGCCATGCACTCTCTCCGACGCGTTTGAAGTCTTAGACAGCATGGCGTACTACCAGCCGATGGTACACACACGCACACACACACACGTTATTTGACAACTTGTCTCTGGAGCCAAAGTTCCTCGCATATAACTATCTGCATGCCTGCACGCAGTGTGTATTGAACACGCACGACCACGATCTAATGAATATTCATCGGCGAGACTGACGTCATTTTACGAGTCTCCTTTCAAACTTGGATCATAAGTAAGTGCCTACCGTCAGGGTTGGTCGTCGAAGTCGAACAGAGAGCTTTTCTTCCTTATTAAACACCTTTTAAAAACAAAATGGGTGTCTTGGAAGACTTTATAGGGAAGGCCTTCTATTATACTGTTGATGCTCCCGTGACTTTTGTAAGAGGTATGAATTCCATGATAGTTAATTGAGGTATATTTAACAATTCGATTTGCTCAGTCCCACACGACAAGATGCGTGATGTGTCTGGCATGTACGTCTGTTCACAAGATTAAACATGAAGTTGATAACGTTCCTTATATTCTTATGTCTATGAGTAAGTTTTTCATAAATATTTTAAAATGTAATGAAATATATGATTTTCATCACTTGAACTTAAGTTGAAGTTGAAGTGAAGCCAAAATAAGGCCAAAAGGGCTTAAAAAAAAAGTTTAACAGTTTAACTAACTAGGCTTGATTATTTTTTGATAAAAAAATGTGAATTTATTTTGTATTCTGTGGTGTGAGACTTCTAACTTTAGTAGTGTTAATAATGTTATTTGAGAGACTTGTTATGGTCCATGGGGAATGCCGGCATGCCCCGAAGCCAGACGCGCGATGTCTTGGCCACTCCTAGTACCATGGCAATGAGGTCCAAACATTAGCATGTATGGACCTCATAGGCGACAATGCGTTAAAAACAGGTTAGAACTTCTAACCGTCAGTCAGACCGCAGGTCCCTATGCTAATGAGCAAAAAGGCCAGATTCATCCAAATCATCTCGTGGCTGAATCCTCCTCCTTGCAAAATCTCGTGATTCGTGAGATTTTCTTTCTCTAAGAATTTACCTGTTTTAACCTCAAGTTAAATGAAATATTATTGCACCATCAGATAGAGTAAAAGTTACTCTTTCATATTGGTCATTTATTTTGTATACAACATTTTGTTAAATAAGTAAATTTCTGGCCTGAAAATGTGCCTCAAAACTGAATTTTCTTCCTCTGTTTTCTTTTGCAAATTGTGCAAAACTTTTTATTTTGAGCCTCAATGATATTCATATCAACATAAAGCTGAACTTCTGTACTTTCTCACAATGCCACTCTTGATATGCAGCACCTTTTAATCGGGTCAAGATCACACTTTTCCCACCAAGGTACAAGGCGAGATTTCTGAAATTGTGTACTTGCATGAAATCCAGAGTTCTGATTGGCTGGATAAGATTCACAGAACAACAGGCGCGGGGTATTTGAGGAGATAACCACATGGGAAGTGTGACCTTCCCACGAACCCAGGCACTGGAACCGTTGGAATTTGCCAGTGTGCGGTCTCTTTGACCAATCAGAGTGCAGTATTCTTGTTTTCAAGCTGCTTTATGTACTTGGCAAATGAAAAGTGTGATCTTGACCCGATTAAACCAATTCTTATTTTGAAACCTATATCATTTCAAAGCATACATATTCAGCTTTATCATGATATAAAAATCATTTGGGCTCAAACAAAAATAAAGTGTGAAAATAGCAGCTTTTGTCAGGTGAAAATATTTATTTTGTAGCATATTTTAGATCAAAATTTTAACCTATATTACAAAATCTTTGAATAAATCCAAACACATGACCTGAAAGAATGATTCTTCTTCTTTACAATGGTACCAAATTCATGAAATTCGATGCACAATTAGAGCAGCAATGACCGAATGAAAAGAGGTGTTTTGGTCCGCATCAAGCTCATTAAATATGCAAAACATCTCAAGTCATGAATATCACTTGGATGAAAGAAGCCACTTTCTTGGGACCTGCAGTCTGACTGCCGTACTGTTTCCTGCACCCAAGTATGATATTACTCCCAAAATATGAGTTTTGTCCTCGTTTGTTTATCATTTATTAAAAGATTGCCCATTAAATATATTCCTATTCCTAATTTGAATTTAATAAAATAAAGGGAAACTTACATTTGAGTCATTTTTCGATCTTTTTTTGGCAGTCAGTCCGGTCACCGTCGAGTGCGATCAAAGCGGTATGAAGCTGATTTTCAGATCACGTGATACGTGTGGTCATCACCTGATCAATCGACTATCCTTTTTTAAAGACCGCAACAATTATAAATTTTATTATAAAATATATATAGAATAAATTATTGCATAATATTATGTATATTTCTACAATTAAAAAATATTTTGTGATATAAATTTAATATTTGACGTAAAAATCGCTATTGAACAAAATATTTATTAAAAATTAAAAAATCAAACAAAATAAAAAAGCCTTGGACACAGTGCAAAAAACCTAACGATTTGGCCGCGTTGTTAACAACTATCGTAAGGGGCGCTTTATTTATAAATAAAAAAGAATATGCAGCTGTCTATGGCGACGTGGTTTGTCGCGAGATTTGAGACAAATCCGTGGGAATTCTTGAGAAAATACATCAAAAGAACCGGTGAGTACCGATTAAACATTATTAAAGTTGTAAATAGATTATACATACCTTGTCGATTTAGTTTTTAAGGTGATATTAGTGCTTAGTTCTAAGCTAGGGAGGCCCAAACGCGCGTGAGCGGAGTCCCACTTTATTAACACGGGTAAGTATTGCGGTGTCGCCTAGAGTGGTCTTGGCTAGCCGCCCAGGAGAGTAAAAATCATTAACTAACGTCACGAGTTGCATCATGCATGTGCTTACTGAGTTACTCTCCACAGAGCCAGGGATCTGGGGATTGCGTCCCATTATTAGCTAAAAGTAAAATGCATTATTCATGTGCGTGTACCACAAAAAACCTGAAATTTTCGCCCACAAGATTTCTACTTCTAAAAGATCTAGCCCTAAATCATGTAAATGGGATACAAGTTACAACTTCATTTCCGACATTTATGACATTGATTTCATTTTCAAACAAGAATTCTTTTAAAAAAAAAAGAGAAAAATATGAAAAGATGGGGATAATCTGCCACGATGTTTAAATCTTGTTTATTTTTGTTCTTTGCCAAGATACATGATGCATTTCCTCGATTAGACAGCCGTCTGTTTTGAGGAGTTTTTAAACATTCTTAATTTTTTTTTCTCCTTGTACACAGACGGCTCGCTATTGTGCAGCCACCATTAGGGGTAATGGGCTCATCGATTTTTGCCTTTATTTCAGAAAAATATATAAAAAGAACTTGTCTAAAATAAAGATTATTATTCAGTTTTGGCCTGAGATGCACCAAAACCGGAAAAAATAAACTTAAAAGGGGAAAAAACAGTGACTTTCTTCGGCTGTCGCGCAACTCCCACTTCCTAGTTTATCCGAACTTAATAAATAAACATATGGCCATTGAGTACCTGTACAGATCGAGTTAGAGCTCCGGTCTCTGTATTTGGTGGGTGGAGCCAACGGAGTTCAGCGGAACAATCAACATAACGGAGACCGAAGCTTTTGGTCTAATCCTCGATATGCGTCATGAATGGGACGCAATCCCTGGCTCCGTGGAGAGTAAGCACACGTTAGTGACTCTCTAGGAGCCTCCTGGCTAGTCTCGGCGGAGCATATCATGAAGACCTGACTGAAATAGATTGATTTTTTGTCTAACGTTAGATCTATATAGAATTGTGCAGATATGCGTATGCACAGACTAGGGGCACAGGACAGACTTGGGGCATCTTACCTGCCATAATGATAAACTAGAGCAATCCATAGGAGAAATCACAATGTAGTTAAATATTAGTAGGGAGACCGCAATAGTTTTTTTATCTCAACAACCACTTCATTAGACTATTGTTTTTTCAGATCTTGAAAATAGTGCAAAATAGAAATCTACCAAATTTCATAGTAATCCATGAATCCGTTTTTGAATAATAATCAAATGAATTTCGAATGAAATTCAGCCAAATGCTCTTAATAGGCTCTGTAGTATAATTTGTCACCACACACACACACACACAGCTGAAACGCACGCACGACCACACATAGAGTGCAGATAGTTTGTGTGCAATTTTGCATTGGGCTTTCTGAAGTAGTGGGGGATGGGTATTTTGAAATAAATTCTGACACTTGATCCTGAAGGAAAGGTGAAAAATGAGTATTTCTATTGGATTTGCCATTATCAATACTACAAAAATATGGTATATTTATTCACAAGCTACGAGACGTTGAACTTCCTTTTTTAATGCCTCATCAAAATTATGGTAGTAACCAAATGTAAAATAAGTAGGATATTTGGTGTATTTTATTCTCTTTAATTTGATACCAAAATCATTAAAATTTGGATAACGGGATCCAACCGCGTAGCCAGGATTTAATTCTGGAGGGGCCGTAAGTGCATGCGAAGCATGGCAATACTTACAGAGTGCGCGAAGCGCGCTCCCTAGGGGAGGTTTTCGATATCTCATTGAATTCAAATCAAAAGAAGGCATCTGTTGCGTCTCTAGTACCCTTATCAACTTGAATATTGACTTGCAATGATTAAAAAAATTGTTTTTGAAAGAAATTATGAGCACCCCAAATATGGGAAAAGATTGAAGAATTTGAAATAATTCCTCTTTAATACCGCGCGAAGCGCGGAAGCTTAACAAGTTTTATAAAAGTAGAGATACAATTATGCCTACCTTGGTCACATCAGATTTGATTGTAAAAGTGTATCCACATTAAATTTCGTAAACTCAAGTCGCAAATCAGAGTAGAAGACGGGTATATACAGGAAGGAAATAGGCGCTATTCCTTCCCGCGAATGGCGTTGAAGCTCTGAAAATTCTCTGAAACTTTAACCTGTTCTAATTTTGATAATTCTTAGATTATTATAATTTGATTAAGAAGAAAAATGAGCTCAACATGGAAAAAAAAAATTGTGTAATTTCACTCATATTTAGCGCTTCCTTTTGATTAAGAAACTTCAGCGATTTTCAAATCAATGGCGCAAAACAATACATGGATGTGCAGCGATACAGTTTAATATTGTATATACTTTTGCATATGGCATTCATTTTTGTTACATTACTTTGTTACTTTGTTATATTTACTTTGTTCATGATGATTTTAATTTTATATTCTGTATTTTTTACAATTTTTTCGGATTATGAATGATTATTTGACTTTGTGAACAGTGTTTTGTTGATATACTATTACTTGTATGATCTTGAACTGAATGATTTTGATAAATACTATTACAAAACAAAAAAAATATAGCACGGCACTAATTTAATGCCTCCCCCTTTGAGGAGATACTTTGCCAAAAATTACTTGCTGACAAGCAGAAAAAATAGAATTTGGGGACTCTTGGAGTGATGGTAGTGTTTACCCGCTCCGAACAGAAGAGCCAAAATTTTGTGTCAATGCAATATTTGAAAAAATACTTGTCATACTCATTACACCCATGTATACTTTATAATTTCTGGCAAGAATATACGATTCCCACGGCCGGAAAGGGGAAAAACGGAGTAGTAAAAAGGTGTGGGAAACGAAAAGGGAATGGCAATTTTGATATTTTTCAAGTGCGGAGTGCGAAAGCAAAATTTTGTATGAAGAGAGAAGAACTTCTCGTTTAGGTTTTTATTCTTTTGACCAAAAATGAAGGGTAAAAATCAACAAAGCTATACCTGTCTTCCCTTTTATCCTTTTGCTTTTTCTTTTTGCTTTTTCTCCTTTTCTCTTTTTTTTCTTTTTGGGAGCATTTTTTTTAAGGGGGGGGGGCAACTGCCCCCACCGCCCCCCCCCCCTGGCTACTCGTATGACGGAATCATATGTCAGAAATGCATTGAACTTTGATGTTTCCCTCAAAACCATTACCATTTTTGGCCGTGTGAATATGGTGAAAAGGGCAGAATTTTTAGCTCTGTGTGCAGTCTCCCTAATATTAGAGAGTAAATTTATGCAAAATTTAGCTGAAATTAGTTTCTTAATGGTGGGCTAAGAAAGTATTAGTGCCTGTTTTTGTGATTTCATTTTCAAGATCATTTATATGGGTAGGCTATAGTCAATATGTACAAGAAATTTGACTCCCCAAATTCCAAAGACCAAAATAAGTACCGTATTTGAAATGAGACGGAAGAAAAAAAGGAAAACAATAAATTGCAAACTTGGTTGGTACTACTGGTAGATTTTTTAAAATACTAAAGTCTTGCCTTGATAAAAGTTCTGCTATTTTTATTTGTGATTGTGTACTCCAGACTTTGTCGATGGCCAACGCAAAAGAAGTCCATACTACTATTACCACCAGAGATTTCCTCGTGTTACCTCCATAGAAGACTGTGCTGTTGATGACTATGTTTGCATGTATGAGGCCAATATGCAATACAAAAGAGACAGGTAAGTGCATGCGTATATAAAATATTTTAGGAAAAACTTGGTTAGGGATCAATAAAGTCCTATATTTTCAAAGTAAATTTTTTCGTCATTGCTGTTATTTTGCTGAATCCATTGGATGAATAGGAACAGACTGTAAGCAATTATTTTTTTATCCCAAAAATATGCATATATAGGAAATGCTTATCATATGTATACCAATATTAATCACTTTCTAAGATAAAGAAAATATAGTGCACTAAAAAATAAATAATGTGGTTAAATCCACAAATTATTAATTTTTTCCAACATTTTTGTCTCACCTGCATAGTAGAGTGAGACTATATGCGCTGCTTTTCCGACTGCGGCGGCGTCAACACCAAATCTTAACCAAAGGTTAAGTTTTTGAAATGACAGCATAACTTAAAAAGTATATGGACCTAGTTCATGAAACTTGGCCATAAGATTAATCAAGTATTACTAAACATCCTGCCTGAGTTTTAGGTCACATGACCAAGGTCAAAGGTCATTTAGGGTCAATGAACTTAGACCATGTTGGGGGAATCAACATCAAAATCTTAACCTAAGGTTAAGTTTTTGAAATGTCATCATAACTTAGAAAATATATGGACCTAGTTCATGAAACTTGTACATAAGGTTAATGAAGTATTACTGAACATCCTCCTTGAGTTTGACGTTACATGATCAAGGTCAAAGGTCATTTAGGGTCAATGAACTTTGGCCAAATTGGGGGTATTTGTTGAATTACCATCATAACTTTGAAAGTTTATTGGTCTAGTTCATAAAACTTGGACATAAGAGTAATCAAGTATCACTGAACATCCTGTGAGAATTTTAGGTCACATGACCAACGTCAAAGGTCAATGAACATTGGCCATGTGGGGGAATCTGTTAAATTACCATCATAACTTTGAAAGTTTATGGATCTGATTCATGAAACTTGGACATAAGAGTAACCAAGTATCACTGAACATCTTGTGGAGTTTCAGGTCACATGACCTTTCAAAGTTTATAGATATAGTGTATAAAATGTGGATATAGGGGTAATCAAGTATCACTGACAAGTTTTAGGTCACATGATCAAGGTCAAATGTAAATGAATGTAGTATTGTATCATTATATGAATGGTGTTTTTTGTGAATAATAATTTTATACAGTGCGTATAAAAAAAAACGGGACAGATTTGAAAAGTCTATAAAATTTTTGTTTCAAATTATTATGTCTATATTTTGGTGTTAATAGGTGCTCTAAGGTCTTGTCTTTCAAATATTATTAAAAAAATTTAGTTTTGTTCATGCTTGAGCGAACACGGGACGTTTTTGTTGGGGGTTCAAAAAGAGGCTTGCGCCAGAATTGCAGAATATGAGTAATATGATGATCGGATTTCTTGCTAATTAGCAGACTTCCTCTTAACCTTTTCATTATCTTTGCCATAATTTTCAAATCATGCGGTCAAAATTCATTTTCAGATCTATTTATTTGCTTGAATTATTCTGTTATTTCTTTTTAATATGCTCTATGTAAGCTTTGAATATTCCTTCTTCAATCTAAAATTATTTTTCTTCAACCAAATTATGGGAGAGCATGGATTTTTTTATTCAAATCCTTTCATTACGTGCCACAAAGGTTATGGTGCCTTTTGAACAAAGCCACACAGATGGGCGGGCGCTCGGGTTGCTCCCCCCCCCCTCAATTAAAAAAATCATGACCAAGAAAAAGAGTGGACAGGAAATAAAAGGAAAGATAGAAAGTAAAATATGATATTATTTTCTGAATATTATGTCAAAATCTATCACAAAATTTGATATTGTAATTAAAAAAAGTGGGAATATTTGCGTGCTCACTTCGCTCGCTCACAACTTTTTAATACATTTTACCTGATCTGCCATATCTAGCTCCTTCAAAATTGACTCAATACACCATTGTCATTGAAAGACATGAATCCCTTCCTGTGTTTCCTGTCAAGCAATTAAACTTGGTCAAGGAATTAATGACCCATTGAAAAATAGATTCATGTCTTTTAAAGGTACATAACATAATGTGTTTCACATAATAAAACGATTTGAATAATCACAAGTTTTCCCAATTAATAATTCAAATCTTCTTGCTTGGGTTGACAAAAAAACAACTTCTTTTCTCAGTTACTTATGAAGGAAAATTAAAAGGTAAGAGAAGTTTAAATGAAAAAACAAAATAATTCAATTAAATAAATAACTTTGTAAATGAATTTTGACAGCATAATTCGAAAATTGTGGCACAGATAATGAAAAGGTCAAGAGGAAGTCTCCTGATTAGCAAGAAGTCTGATCATTGTATTACACATATTCTGCAATTCTGGCGCAAGCCTCTTTTTGAACCCCCAACAAAAAGGTCCCGTGTTCGCTCAAGCATAAATAAAATTTATTTGTTTAAATTGCATTTCAAAGATAAGACCTTAGAGCATCTATTAACACCAAAATATAGACATCATTATTTGAAACAAAAATTTTATAGACTTTTCAAATCTGTCCCGTTTTTTTTTATACGCACTGTAGTAGTTTTCAAAGTCAGCACTGCTGCTATATTGAATCACGTGATGCAGGTGAGACCGCCAGAGGCATTCCACTTGTTATTGATGAGATGTGGGTTAAAACATGTTATGTCTGGGTACAACTAAAGCAGTGTGCATTAAAGTAAAGTAAGCACCCTTTATCAAAGCCCAAATTTATAATTGAACCTGCAAATATAGAGTACCATGAAATGCATAACCCAAATGTAAAATGAAATAACCTTCAAGGTTTATACACAATCTATAATAAGTTCATATATGTGATGATGATGATGATGATGATATTCCATTTACTTGACATTTCTCATCATTCTGTAGGTTGGTTGATATGGAGATATTAAAGTTTCTTCAGAAGGCTCTTGCTGACTGTAATCTGATGGAAGGACCTAACGCCAAACAGGAATGCAAGGCACAGCTTGCTGAGTATGAAGAAGCTGCTGATGGCTATGAAGCAAAATGTAAGTAACTTAGGTTAGAAGTATGCGAAAAATTCTGCAATGGAATGTACATGTATGTCCAAACCAGTATATAAATTCTGTATCATTTACACACACTCTGTGCTTTGACACAACACACGTAATGGACATAATAACATGCAACTTTACAGCCATTCGAATCAAGCTCACTACTTTTATTATCTTGAAAAATGCTTGTCGATCGAATAAACATTAGAAATAATTGTCCTACTAGCCTGCCTGATTTATGACTGAAAAGACTTCTATATTGATGTGTTTACATAGCATTGGCATCAGATATTAGGCATGCAGAAGTTTAGGCTGTTTGCTGTTATAAAGAAAAGACAACATTATTTTATTTATATATATATATAATGTTGTCTTTTCTTTTAAAAAAAATACAAGAATAAAAATGAAGATCCTGCGTCGGTTGTGGTAGTGTAAAACAAAATACAAGGTGAATAAAACAACCATAGGGAGAAAAATTAGATCAAACTTTCGCACATAGGGCTTCATCAGGAAATCATATATATATATATATTGTGTGAAAGAAATGGATGAAGAGAACAATGGTAGGCGTAGCTTAAATCAAGGTTCCCCAGAGCTATCTACCCTTTTTGGAAAAATTGGTGATGCCGAAAAAATTTCTCTGCCGGGAATCGAACCCGGGCCCCCAGCTTTGAACGCCGGTGCCTTAACCACTAGACCACAGAGACGGGTTAGTGGCTAGGGCGACCCCGATCCGATTGACCGTCAGATAGACAGATTTTCGACACCATACCAATTGTAATTTCCTTTGTCGGGTGAAGGTGGGTTTTGAACAATGACAAGCCGCCATGCCTCAGCTGGATCAAAGCTATTGCTTTGATACAGTACACGTATGGGAGAAAGTATACAAATGTGTGAAGTTATACATGTACTACAGCTTTGGCAACTCTTTTTTTTAAATATTGTGTGAAAGAAATGGATGAAGAGAACAATGGTAGGCGTAGCTTAAATCAAGGTTCCCCAGAGCTATCTACCCTTTTTGGAAAAATTGGTGATGCCGAAAAAATGTCTCTGCCGGGAATCGAACCCGGGCCCCCAGCTTTGAAAGCCGGTGCCTTAACCACTAGACCACAGAGACGGTACATGTATAACTTCACACATTTATATATATATATATATATATATATATATATATATATATATATATATATATATATATATATATATATATATATATATATATATATATATATATATATATATATATATATATATATATATATATATATATATATATATATATATATATATATATATATATATATATATATATATATATATATATATATATATATATATATATATATATATATATATATATATATATATATATATATATATATATATATATATATATATATATATATATATATATATATATATATATATATATATATATATATATATATATATATATTATATATATATCAAACTAAATGAAGAATAGTCAAAGAATGCTCAAATATTCCACTTTAACTAGTTTCGTCTTTATTTCTTCAGAAAGGGTGAAATATTGATTCACAACAAATTCATACAAAAATTGCACTCTAGCGCCATATACTAAGCATGTATACGCTGCTGAGATGCGTTGCGTAGCAATGGAATCATTATGTTATCATTATATAATTTACGTCATAATCTAAATCGCTATGATCAAAAGACGTAATTTACGTCATAATCTGAAGCGCTATGATCAAAAGATATTTCATTATTATTTACACCCATTAAAAGAAGCAATGGTTTGTCCATTTTCATTTTTATTCTTTATGAATAATATAATGTTAAGGCCTATTCAACTCCAGCTGAAATATGTCAATGAAATGTTTCTCTTTTATTTTACGTTTGTTTTCATTGTCTTTTTTTAATTTGTAAAAAGGTATACATGAAATTCTGGAGTTATTCCTTTTGCACATATTGATATGTGTTTACTTACATTAAGAATTTGATATTTTTTCTCTTTTGTGTTGACGGTGGAGGGTCATTCTATTCCTCACAATTCCTCCTGTTTCTCCAATATATTTTTTTCCACATCCGTTACAGGTCATGCAATAAATCAAATTCCGAGATGTGCATGAAATTGAATCTTTCAATTTGAATGTTTTTTTATTATCATTGTTTTTAAATTCTAACTTATCAGTAGTAGGCATATATGGGCACGTTTTACATCGTTTATTATCACATTTTTCGTCCCTCCTTGTGATTTGTCTAACTATGCTTTTGTCAAAATTTTCTTCAAGTTAGGAGCTTGTCTTTTGCTTGCAACATAATTAGTTTTATCAAATACCCTTTTAAGGTTAGCATCATTATTCAAAAAGGACATTGACCGTTTTATAGAATTTGAAAAGTCTCCATTATTCGGATTATATGTAGAAACAAAAACAATATTATCTAATTGATCAATCTTCTTCTTTGTTTGATGTAGGCATTATATATATATGCCTACATCCTACGAAAGGGCGAAGTTTATGAATGAGTTTATTCCGTCATAATACACATATAGACGTAAAGACGAAGGTAGAGGGCGTTAAGGCGCATTACGAACATTGAAAGAAGACAAACAAATTCAACTTAAACACAGATGTAGAGAAATATATATATATATATATTCACACACACACTTGTTTTTGGAAATCCTCAAATTGGCAATCTTAATTGAAAATGATTTTGCCTCTTTGTTTTCTGCTTTTGCAGGCAACTCTAAGTACGTTTGTGCAGAGAATTTCACATTTCCTATGGTGCAGCTTATCTCCCTCATAGCTTAAATTATGTCATAGTAAAGTTTATTTATTTATTGGAGTGAAGTGAAAGATTAACCAGCTTTATGGAACAGATTATGGAATATGCTTTTTACTTCTCCTAGGTCTAGGTCAGACCTAGGAGAAGTAAATATGTAAATTAAAGTAAATAAGTAAATTTTCTTCAAGTTAGGAGCTTGTCTTTTGCTTGCAACATAATTAGTTTTATCAAATACCCTTTTAAGGTTAGCATCATTATTCAAAAAGGACATTGACCGTTTTATAGAATTTGAAAAGTCTCCATTATTCGGATTATATGTAGAAACAAAAACAATATTATCTAATTGATCAATCTTCTTCTTTGTTTGATGTAGGCATTATATATATATGCCTACATCCTACGAAAGGGCGAAGTTTATGAATGAGTTTATTCCGTCATAATACACATATAGACGTAAAGACGAAGGTAGAGGGCGTTAAGGCGCATTACGAACATTGAAAGAAGACAAACAAATTCAACTTAAACACAGATGTAGAGAAATATATATATATATATATTCACACACACACTTGTTTTTGGAAATCCTCAAATTGGCAATCTTAATTGAAAATGATTTTGCCTCTTTGTTTTCTGTTTTTGCAGGCAACTCTAAGTACGTTTGTGCAGAGAATTTCACATTTCCTATGGTGCAGCTTATCTCCCTCATAGCTTAAATTATGTCATAGTAAAGTTTATTTATTTATTGGAGTGAAGTGAAAGATTAACCAGCTTTATGGAACAGATTATGGAATATGCTTTTTACTTCTCCTAGGTCTGTTTAAGTTCCTTAAACAGGTCTCTTCAAATCCAAGGCATTGCAAGAATCTTAAGTTCAATTCCAAATCAAGCATAAGTCCCAAATGAAGCCGAAGTGTAATGGGGCTCTGCAAGAAAGGTGAGTCGCAATTAAATGAAAATCAACAACAAATTTGCATTTAATCAAAGGACCTATGCTTGCTTTTGGGACTCATGTACATGCTTGATTTGGAATTAAACGCAAGTCTCTTCTAATAAACTATCCTTATGGGGGAGAGTAAACTTTATATTGATTTCATAAAGTGACAGTTTAATTGTACTCTCAATGTCTTCCCTTTTTTTCTTCTCTTCACCTCTTTTTTCATTCCTCTTTCCCTATCCATTTCTTCTCTTTGGTCTATGCCCACCCCCTCCCCTGTTTCCTCTCGCCATATTACAGATGGTGAGCTTGGAGGTTTGGGCAATGCTGTTAAGTGCATGATGAAACAGAAGTCCAGATTAATGGAAGAGAGAAGAAAAGCCAGAGAACAAGGAAAGGCATAGATTAGTTTCTTGTTTTAAAATTTTGCAGCATTGCGAGTGGTATGAACATGGCGCTACCAGTGATTTACATTAAATTGACCATTGATTCAGCATGTGAAAAATACAGAGTGGTGCAAAAAAAGTTAATCCAAAGCCTTACATTATTGACTTGGGTGAACTACATGTACCATATATCTGATTTTAATAGGTCTATCACACTGGCACTAGTCAGAGGAAATAAAATCACATAGAGATGGCATTAGGTGTATTAATTTCAAATCGAGACACACAAAATAATTCTTATATATATTTTATGAATACCATCCATTTCTTGATTACGACACCATATTTATAAAACTGTGACCTCATCCTGCAGTTTGACCCAGCAAAGTACATGAATTCAAGTGGACTTCTGGGTACTATTGACATATGCACAGTGGATTGCACACAAAGTTCTTGTTGATAGATTGATGACATCTATCCACTCTTCCAATGTAAAATGATGCTATTTGCACAACTGTACCAGCAGAAAAAAGTGATTGTCTACTCTTAACTGTACTCTCTGCTATAAACCTGGATTCTGTTTCCTTTATCAAGCAGTATTTGTGATACATGGATGAATTTGTGAATTCTAATTTGTTTGTATGTGTTAAATATGAAAATTTGTAGAAAATAAAAAGATTCATCAATCAAAATCTATAATTATATTGCTTTTTTTTTTGGGGGGGGGGTGTTTTTCTGAGGTCTCATGCAGCTGGATCTTTATTTCATCAACTAAGATTGCTGGGAAGTATGCATCTAGAATGAAAAATGGATGAAAATCTGTTTTGCTTAATTGGGGAAAAGACAACATAGATGTAATTTTGTGTGAGATAGCCAGACAAATGAAATGTGCTGAATCATTTTGGTCAACTCATCTATATGAATAATTGTTGTACCACTCACAATGCTTATATGTTACTTTTGTGTAGAGCAATTTATAAAAAAAAACATTGACTGAAAACCTTCCTCAACCTTCCTCACAAGAATCAGATTTTACTGCCTTCCCTCCACTTTTATTAGCTGTAGCACTGTTTTAGCCATAGGCAAGGGGTAATTAGTCATAGCTGTCCATCTTCAAATGGGATTCTACGCTTAAAGTACAAGTGATTAAACTGAAATGGAATTCCCTTGATTTATGCAAAATAAATGTTTGAATGGATTTAAATGGAGGTTTCAGTGATCAAGGATTGAGGATTGTTTGTCAAATGTTTTTTTTCTTTTTCACCCTTATGTGAGAAGGGTTTGATACTGTATTATATGAAACCAACCAGTGAAGGTTTGTTGCAGCAATTATTAAAATCTGTAAAAATCATTATTGATCTGGCGTTTGTTTTTAATTTTTATCAGTGAACCATTGGTAATTCTCTAGACATGAACTGTGATGATATGAAGAATATTCAAAGCTTTTTTTTTATATATAGAAAGAAAATGCAATATCTATAGATTGGCAGCTATGCTTGACTAGATCTGTTGAGAGATTTATGGGCCCAGATTTACAAAGTTGGTTGTGTTGAGACCATAGTTTATGCAGAGTTCATGTATTGATAATATCAGGTTACGCTTCATTTTCCACAAAATCGAGGACAGCTCCAATGATGAATGCATGCCTTTTTACAGGGTTTTTAATTCACACCTATTGCTATCATGAGAGTCCCCTCTTGAATTGATAGTATTAATGCAAATCTAATTGGTTAATTCATGAATTTAAAACCGTTGGCTCATAATGCTCAAATGATAGCAACACAAGTGAATATATGTGACAAAGATGTGTAATCCAGTATTTAAAACCATGGATTAATCTTCTTAAAACTGAATTTTGTGATTCCCATAGGCTCTGAAAAGGGACCACGTGGATCAAGTAGGCAATGGGTTAAAACTGCCATTAAGAATTCGGGCTATGGTGTCTCGTTGTGTAATCCCAGTTTGACTTAAGTGACATCGCATTTATTTTTTCATTTCAGTGACGTTATCATTAACTCAAAATCTGTACTTGTTAAAACCAATGACAATATCGTCTTTTAATTGAACCAGTTGGTAGAAGACGAAACTGTAATTGGGTAATGAAATGACATGTTTTCAGATAATTTCCATGCCATTTTTGGGGTCTTTGTGAGCTTGTTGGGAGAGACTTGATGAAAGGAAATGAAAAGGAAGAGAAACAAAAGTGAGGGAGTAGGTAGGTAGAAATTGGGAGAGAGAGAGAAGGTAGGATAATGATGTGAAGGTAGATGGACAGAGAGAGAGAGAAAGAACTAGAATTACATAGATGTGGAGGATTATTATTTTTTTTAAGTTGGAGATGGATGAGAAATGAGGACAAGAGATACAAGGTAGATCACTTGGAACATACACTACGGGTGTGCCTATGTCTTAGGACCACATAATTCTTTTTGACTTTGGAGAAATTTAACTGGGGATTATCTGGTCGGAATATTGAATCACCTTGGGCAAAATGTTAACTTTTGCACTCATTTCCTATGCCAGACTATGGTGTGTGTACTGATTCAATCTGTTCATCTTCCTTGGTTGCTCTCTCTCTCCCTGTCCCCCTTTCTACCTCTAAACCAAAAGACAATTTTTCCTAGATAATAAACTAGTTAAATTAATGGAGTATAATGAAGTGATTTTGGAAAATGGACTATCACTATGCCAGGGATGTAGTCAAGACTGACCTTGTAACAAAATTTTGCCGGCCTTGGCCTCGAGTCACATGTTCTATGGGAGATTTTCTCCAGCCTCGACTACATTCCTGCACCAATACCATTCACATGTTAAACATCAATGTCTCCTGGATCGAGTGTGAATTTCATCATTATGCTGTGTTTGGGGTTGGACAGTTTTTAATTCACTTACCAACAGACAGAGACAGCACATGAAGTAATTGCAATTTACACTCTGACTCCTGAAATCAAATGTTCACATTGAGCACATCATTTATGAATGGAAATTTAAACCAAATAAGTTGTATCTTACTCCACCATCTTTCTTGCTATATATCCGAATTTCACATGAAAATGAAAACTAACAAGTAACTTTGTTTCATTATATTTTTTTTTCAACTTTATTTTTATTACATATTCTGATCACTCACATAGAAAGCATGATAACCATTTAAATTTCATGCAGAAACAATTCATCCATTTAATTTGATGAAATCTCATATATATACACATACTATAATACATGGCACAATAGAAAAGGGTCTTCAAAAATAGAATAGAGAGGGGAACATTAAGCTAATGTATATACCTAAAGTTATTGCAAGTAAGAAATTGCAGCTAAGTTCACTAGAATGTGCTGTCATGATGAAATTAGAAAATATATAGTGATGATCATGATGCAAAGACGAGATAAATAATGTGCATCAAAAGGACGGATGTATGTTATTTCCTAAGTAAAAGTTGGAATGATAAATATTTATCATGTCATAAATAAGCAATATAACGTACCATTGGTACAAGATTTCTTGATGCTACCAAGCAATACACACACAAAAAGAACATGCACATATCTGAATTGCTTTTGATATGATGAATATGAACAAATATATCCCATTCTACGAGTACAAAATCTTCCCCATTATAATGTTGATCTCAAAGAGTTAACTCCAGAATCTCTGGAGGCATAGTTTAAGATAAATATGCACATTCCAACGTCCAAAATGAGTATTTTTTTCAAGGGACCAATCCAAATTTCTGTGCAGCTTTGTTTATTGATTCTTCATTTCTGCTTTTATGCTTGTACGGCAATACTGTTTCAGATAGTACATATATACATGCAAATGAATAGATCTACATGCTTGCTGATATTCAACAACTACAAAAGTGAGCAAATGGTAGAGTATCGCTTCAAAGATCTGTATTCCAAAACAGTGAATAGTTCACTATCAGCCTTTAGCTAATTTGCAGTATAAGCTATGACCAATAAATTGAGATATCAAAGCTTACATTGCAAAAATACCTAAACAAAGACGTTTTGGTTTCCTTCCTACTACTGAACATGCTCACATTTGTAATGTCTGTTTTATTATAATATATGACGGACCAGTGACATTTACTGATATCCCACAAGCTTGGAGGTGGATGGGTAGCGGGTGCGGAATTTGAGGCACTTGTCGCGATCGACAAAGATGCTGTTCTTCTTGAGGGCAATCTCCTTTTCTAGGGCCATGCGGGTGTCCATCAGGTCATTCAGTGAGGCCTTGGATTCAGCCAGCTTCTGTCGAAGCTTGTCAATCGAGTCCTGGATCTCGCCAACTTCTTGAACCATCCTGAAAATAAAGGAGGAAATTTGATTTTAGCATATTTCAATTATAAGTATGCGCATGAAACAGATAAATTGATAAACAGTGTCTTCCTTAAACAATAACATGACGACCGTATCTTGTTTTTTTCCACATACATTCACATGGTAGCTGAACCAAATAAGAATGACATTTTAACATCAATTTCTTTCTTGTTTAATTTGAGGAAAAAAATAAAATTATCAACATTTTTCATTAGTTCGGCTTCTAAACTGATTCACTAACAGCAAGTAAACCTGACAAAGAGGATTCTGAGAAAATATGTAAAGAAATATCCCTTTTTGTTTATTCAAAATTAGAAATGGCTTAATGTTTGTTCCCTGAAATCTACTATCAAATATGGTGGTCTCCTTGCCTAACTGATGCACCTTGCTACATGATCACGAATAAACATAGATGTAAAAAAACCCTTTTCTTGCAGTTTCAGAAGTAAATATTGTGTCAATAATCACTATTTAAAAATGATCATGTATTTGGAAACAAACATGTACCTGTACTGGGCTGGGTCCCTGCAGAGTTCCACATTTGGCCTATATGTTCTGTGGTCCAGTCTTGTTTGGGCTACCTTCATTGGGGCCTCTTTGTCCTTAATGGCCTGTGTCAGATCCTTGATGTTCTTCTCCATGCCGGCAATGTCTTCAACAGTCTGTTTGAGAAAAATTAGTAAAGGGTTTAACATGGACCTTTTAAGTTATTTTGGGGCTCTGATCACTTTGAACTCTCACTTTGGAAAGTTTTATTTTTTATTTTTTTTTAGATAAGCTAGAGAAAAACTTGAAATTGGCAATAAAGAGAGATAAGGATACTGTTTTTTAATTTTTTTTTACAAACATTGAAGGCAATCATTGATTGACAAAAATCTGACAATTAAAATAAATATATTGTTTTGGTCATGAAAGAATATCCCTGATGAATACTGTCCAGATAGTGTGTTGATAGACAAAGCTGACAATGTATTGAGAAATAATTGGTAATCAACAATGAATCAAAATACGGATTGAAATCAGTATATTCACCTTCAGCAAGTGATTCTCCATCTTGGTCTTGGCATCGTTCATTTCTTCAATGCGGCGTGCGAACTCAGTGTTGACAGTGTTACATTGTTCCCTCATGTCGTTGGATGTATCTGTGAGGATCTGGTCGATCAGGTTACGGAGTTGCTGAGAGGCTAGACGTTCATGCTCGGCACGGACAATGTTATCATGTGAGAACTCTGCCCAGGATTGTGGGTCTGTTTGACTGTAAAAAGAAAAAGAACAAACATAATGATTAACACCTGCTCAGAATAAGATGATGGAAAAGAGTGTTGCAAGATTTTTTTTTGCAGTTGACAACTGACTGATCAACTTTCACTAAAGCAAATAAATTCATAATTTCTACCGCAAGGAGCAGACCACAAATCAACTACAAATTTGCAATCAATTGTAAGACACATTATTGAGTTTGAAGCCTAATATGGGCTACATGTAACCATAGATTACAAATTTCTTACAATGCAATATACATAAGATTAATTAATTCAATAGTGTGAGCTTTTGAGTGTCAGTTTACACAAAATCAATCAGTGAACCATTAAGTCTATTCATGAATTAATTGCTCCAGTATCACAAAGTGAATGAGAATGATCCTTTTGCTTCATTTGTATCACTTTAAAGTTTTAAATTATAAATGCAGTCAGTTTTATTCATTCAGGACAGTGAGAATGTAGTTATTCCAAGCTTTGTAAAATTCAGAAACTGCATGTACTGTGAAGTAAAAACTTACACTGCTTCAAATTTAGCTGATCCTTCCTTGTACTGGATCTCAGTTGAATTGTTGTTCAGTCCAGTGCATTTCTCATCAATTTTGAAGGCAGAGACTTTATCTGACCAGTCCATGGTCAATTTGTGCTTTGAACCACGATTGAGCCTGGAAAAAGAAACATCAACAATGTCATTAGTAATAATAATCAATTACAAAAATATATATTTTTATAGTAGGGGTAACTATGAGGGAAACAAGTGTGTTGTGCACTATTTCAAGGGGCAAAAATGGGCAGAGGAAAAAAGGAAAAGAGAAAAAACGAATCTCAATCTGATAAACAATAAAAAACAAAGGTGAAAAAAGACATGATTTAGCTTCCCCAGGTGTCATACATGTTTGAAATGGTGCAAATTTCCCTGGTTATATATTCCATTACTCAGCAATAATTGTAAGATTTGCACATCCCTTACTGACTCAGATTATTATCAGATATTAAGGTAAGGACCCTGGAGTGGATTCAATATTTTTTCCTTAAACTTTCAAGAGGTTTATTGAATTTTGAGGGTCCTGCTGGAGACAAATACCAATGATGGAAGCTTTCATGAAAATAATTTTGATAAACTCTTCATCAGTATCATCACCATCCATGGTGCAACATAACAAATGAACTGTCCTACTTACTTGATTTGCCTATCAGACTGTTCTATTGTCCTCTTCAGTAGATCTTGAACCTTAGTGATGATATCTACCTCCTGTGGAAGAAATAAACAATCGAAATTGTCAAATAATTGAAGTTGAAAAGAGATTCTAAATTATTTTCTTTCAATCAGAGAAAGATGGAGAACATTACAATGAAGCATAAACAATCAGGAAAAATAAATCATAATGAAAAGAGGGAAGCAAAATCGGTTGCGAAATGAGAGTTGTGAAAGTTTTAAAAAGCTTAAATGGCGATCCTAAAAATTGGATTGTTGTATTTTGAGACGGATTGTATTTTGGTGTATACTTCCATCTTTGTTGTTTTTGTTATCTTGGGTTTTAAGGCGCGTACCGTTCAGATATGGATATTTACGCCTATGATTAATTTGTCTTATTTGTTGTATTGCCCTATGGTTGTTGCCATTCAGGCAAAGTTAGTTTTATTCAGTGGTGAGGGGGGGGGGGGTCTATACAGGAACACAAGTTATAGTCAACATTTATACCCCATAAACATCCCAACATAATGTTTTCCTCACCTTATTTAGGGCCATTTCTACCCTGTCTCCAACAAGATCAATGTCCTGTCTCCTTGCCCTACAGGTAAGATTATCCCTTGCAATATTCAGAGGCACTTCTGTTGCATCCAAGGCATTCTCTAACCGCTTCTTCTGTGCACATAGAAGGTCTGTCTCCTGAATCATTTCCTCAATTTCACGATTGAGCTCACACTTCCAAAAGTGGATGTCGTTCATCCTATCCCCTAGCTTCTTTGTGACATCAGATTGCGTACGCATGGTAAGTGCATGGGTCTCGTTGGAAAGCTGTTTAGACTCGTGACATAGTCTCTCGGCATTATCGCGGTCTGTGAAACTCTGGAGGTATTTGTTGTAGTTAGATTCATGCCATTCTTGAGTGGTGTGCTTGCCAGAGCGGAAACCCTGTGCAGCAGGTGCACCGGTAGGAACACCATAGACTCCAGTTTCTCCTAGGCCACTCATTTTGGCAAGTTCTTTTGACAGGGCATGGTCTGTCTTGGTTCCGACTGTGGTCCGTGTTGGAAAGACTGGAACCGTCGGGGAATAGGACTTGGAAAGGAGAGTTGCACCAGCATCCATGATGGAATCGTTTGCTGTCTGGAAAAAAAAAGATGCATATAGTGTGAATAAATCTACTAAAATATGCTAAATGAATGATTTAATAGTTTATGATAAAATAAAATAGTGTTGTTTTGTAATATATCTAAGAAACATGTAGAATCTAAATTAGATCTTATTTGTCTTGGGAGCTGTTCTCATGCAGATATTTTCAACTGCATTATACATTAGCCTATTACTATTAGGGCATCCATAAATTGATAATTTTCATTAAGTCAGATGCACACTAGTCAAAATAACAACAAGTGTTTTCAGACATATCGTCCAAGAGGCAATATTGACAAATTTGCCTTTTCCCAACGAACTGTACCTGAATGGAATAAACTCCCTCTTCAAATAGTTAATGCAGTTTCGCTTGGCAGCTTCCAAAAGCTTCTGCAAAATCACCTTGAAAATATCCCTCACTCCTCATAACGTGCGTCCAAGTTTAATCTCATCTTTGAGATAGGCTGCAGACCCCTTTGAAGATTACAGCAGATGATGATGATGATAAAACTTCATTAGACATTGTCATTAGATCTAGGCCTATCTCGTCTACTTTTTAATTTTTTTTATCTTCCTTTATTGGCTTTGCTTTGGTTAAAATTTCCGACCTTGGCATTCATCCACCCTCACCTCAGCCCAGGCTCATAGAGTCATTCTTTAAACCGATACGTTTAAAATGACCAGGACAGGAGTAACTTTGGATCTAAAATCATAAAATGAAGACCCTGCATGGTAACACTAACAGTTACACATCCATACCAGAAACAGAGAACGATTGCCCCGCCGTGTCCGCAGAATGACTGCATCAAAAACTCGACTGGAAAAAAAGATGACACGAAAACCCCAACTCAGGCCCAAGTTTGACACATTATTCCGGAATGAAATAACGAGACGTGTCTGTCAACATAAACTAAAACATGTGTACTTACTCTGCGAATGTATTGAAAATATAGACTTGGACACTATTGGTTAGCGACTAAAATCTCAAAACTAAATCGCAACTACCTTCCGCGAATGAATGGTTTCTCAGTGAGCACAGAACGCCGTATGAGGATATCACATGGGTTTCATTGTTTACATTATATTCGGCGTCAGCTGTGTACGTACTGTTGTGCGTTACTACGGAAATCGTCATAGTTACCTCCTCTATCCTTTTTGTCTACTATTTCTCGCTAGGCGGATCTCGTATTCTCTCGTCGATAGCGAGAATTTACCCAGGGCAAGAGGTTTTTTGGGGGAGTCCACTGACAGATCAGCGGGGGAGTTCCGCGTTGATTACACGATCGAGGGGCAGTATATAGTAGACTAACAAAATGAGGGATCTCTCATAATGCAGTAGCGTAGAAAATTTTGGGGCCCTAGCTATTTAGAAAATAGTGTCACATTTCACACTCTTTTCTTTCCTTGTTTTTCCTAATCGTGAAACATATACCGGTATATATATATATTTTTTTTTGGGGGGGGGGGGGGTGGCCTTGGCTCCCTCCATCTCATCTGTATGCCTAAATGAATAATATGAGTGAGAACGAGCAAGCTTGATGTTTTATATTCATTATGTATTTAGGCCTGTAAATTGAACATAGCTTTGAGCAGTTTATTTTGTAATATCATGAACATGCATGATGCGAATTTATAACTGATCGAATGATTTGTAAATGCAAGCGCGATGGGCGTACTGATATTTTTGGGAGGATCTGACCTAAAAATGGGACCTCTAGCTCTATACACACTCTTTATGTGATCTTGGACATGATAATCAGTAATGAGAGTCACAGTGTGTGTTATATATATATTTTTTTACTGTATATAAAACTCGAATTGCGAATATCTTTTGAGTTTTGTAGTATTGACTTAAAACTGATGATTTTAAACCCCATTCAATCCTCTGGAGTAGATTATTATCTCACTCAACAAGCAATGCGAGTGCAAAAAGCTAATGAAATGTTTGATTTCATAAAGGTACCGGAAAGACGGCGGAAAGATTATCTATTTTCAAAACTATTCCCCTACCTTTTTTTTTTATTCGGATTTTCTCCCTCCTCTTATCTTTGTTCTTCCTTTTTTACTCCTCTCAATCCATTTTTTTTCTTCTTCTTCTTTTTAAAAATAAATAAACAATCCTTTTTTCTTTTTCTTTTTTTTTTGCGCTGTAACTAATATTAGGTATTGCATTTCGGCCTCCTTAAATGCGCGATCCATGTCCCACTTTATCTCACTCTATATACCGCCAGCTCGTGGCAGAGATTAATTTATTTTTGTCTATATATTCGAATGAAATCATGCAGGACTGAAATAATCATCAGACGTCAAAACTATATAATACATTCTAAAAAATGAGATGAAAATAAATATAAAATGAATCAAAAGATGTAAGAAAATTTTTTAGAGTAATCACAAGGCCGTATGCAGCTATTTTTTTTTCGGGGGAGGGCAAGACACGGAACAAATTTTAAAAGATATTCGAAAGCGAGGGGGGAAAGTGCCCCCCCGCCCTTTGAAAGGCAAAATCAGAATTTATAATTTAAACTTGCCATTAAAACAGAAAAGTGCCCCCCCCCCCCTTTGAAAATGAAGACCTTTTTTCCTTTTTTTTTTGCTTGTCAATTTTCTTCGTGGACGAAATATCATTAATTTTTGGTTAAAACCCTTTTTTGCTTTTTTGCTTGTCAAAATTTTCCTCGGAAAAATGTGCCCCCCCTGGATCCGCCTGGATCCGCCCCTGGTCACAGTGGTCATGTCATATCTTTTATAGGGAATCTATATCCTTAATCATGATAGGCCTAAACTATAATAGATAAGTAGAGCTATTTATATATTTTTTTATCAGACGAAATTTATATGCTAAAAGCATTCGATCCTTATCGCCATTTAATTGGGTTATTTTTACACGATTTTAGTTGGTAAGAGGCGAGGCATTATTTACCAATGAAATTTGCCTACTCTTGCTCTTAATTTCAACAGGAAAACAACCACTGTAACAACAAAAACAAAATAGGAATCATTTGAAATGTATATAAAAGGACCGTACGTTGAGGTTGGGGCATGTATTGTAATGAGAGTGACTGGGGGGAGGGGGCTTAGTTTTGATAAACAATGTTAAAAATAGAATACGTCAATCTGAATAATCGTACACGCTGATGATACTTTGTTGAAAAAAGAGAAAATTATCATTCTTTAAAAGAAACAAAGCAAGAACATTTCAGAGAGAGAAAATGGGGGCTTGGTGTATTTCCTTTCCTTTAGAATGGTCCCCCGATGGGGAGGGGTGATAGCTTGAAATAGAACTTGGTGTAGACCTTCAGGCGAGAGTCTGAAGTAACTAGATCAATTAAAATTATTCAGGGGTAGGGGCAATATCTTCTACCATATAATTGCATGATTGTGTAAGCCATAAGGTAACATTATACATTGGCCACTTTCCACCCAGGCCATGAATACCCGGTCATGCCGGTACGAGGAATGTATTCTTTGAATGCATCAGCACCCGATCATGCAGGGTATAATAGACATGGTAAACGGTGTAATATTATAATAATAATAAATACAATGCAGCGTAACCATGGTAACTTATAAGTGATTAATTTATTATTTTCATGTCGCTATACTACATGGTATTATCTGCCGATAATGTTATCATATCAGGTAACTAATGTCTCTTATACAAGCTACAGAATTCTTGGCACATCTGAACCATTTCAAAGTAAACATTAAAAAAACCTCGATTTGGACAGCTATATCCAAGTACAAATACACACAGACCAAATTAGCTCGGACAGCTATTTTTGAACTGCTGATAATAGGACAAATTTACAAAAAACGATTCAACTGTAAAAAGAAAAGACTTTGCGATAAACCAACGACACGAAAATAGTAATCTTTCTAGTTATTTTCAGATTTGAATTTAATTATAAAAGAACGTTTGATAAGGAGATTGGTTTATTTAAAGAAGGTTCTAATTTGAGATCTCATTGTTGGAATATTACCTAAAATAAAGTTGTGATATAAGTTTAAGCTTATACATAAACATTTATTGAGATCAATAATTAATCACAGCGAGTAAAAATAAAGTTGTAAATGGTATCACTATTTTTAGAGGCAAACATGTTGACGACATTTTACTCAATTCATTTTAGTATTATTACATACACTTTGCCGTTTGTTAAATATTCTTCGAAAATTCCAAACACAATACGGGAAAAACCGATGAATTATTGATACCAGTTGTTTTTCAATAGCTTGCAATATGGGCCCTATTTTTCACTTAAGTTGGTATTGGTGGCGCCAAAAAGAGGAAGAAATGAGAGGGAAAGAAAAGGGGGAGAAAAAGGAGGGAAAGAAGAAAAGAAAACTAGGGGAAAGAAAGAGAGAAGGAAACAAAAAAAGAGAGAAGGGGGGGCGCCGAATTGATGTTCGACATTATAGGGGCGCCAATTTGATGTCTGCTCTGGGGCGCCAAATTCATGTTCAACCTAGGGAAGGGGGTGCCAAATTCATATTCGACCCTTGCATGGGTCTCCAATCTGATGTTTGACCGGGGAGGAGGGGAGGGGCGCCAAATTCATGTTTCACATGGGGGCGCCAAACTCATGTTTGTTCGTATATCAAATGCTTGATTGATTGATTTTATTTGTCATGCAGGTAAAATATAACAATTACATGAATGTTGTGAAGTATATAAAAAATACCTTGACAGGATAGCCCATGAAAGCCGAGATGGCTTATTTCCAAAGGGTCCTAACATATTAAGTAATTTAGTACATTTATGAAAAACACCTATAAAAAATCTATGAACTACATTAATTAAGTCTAGACCACTAAATTAACAAGATGAATTGTAAAACTTAATATGTAAAAAGACAGAAACAAATGTGTGACATCAAAACTTTCAAGAAATCAACAAAAGTTGATTAAACTAATTTTTAAAACAAGTTGATTAAAAGATCATAACTCCATATAGTTATATAAGAATAAAAATTATAATAATATTCCGCTTTTATGGATCGTAAAACTTTTTTTATATAAAAAAATAAAGACAAATAAGTTTGACATCAAACTTCATGCAATCAACAAAAGATGATGAAAAAATTATAAAAACGATTTGATTAAATAGATCATAACTACATAGTTATAAATAAGAATACACGATTCAAATGAAATTAGAAAGAATAATTAACATTACAGAGTGGGGACATTTTTTAAATGTTGCTTCAATATATAATACTCTTTTAAAATGTGAAAAGGTCTGATTAGGAAGGGAATTCCAAAGTTGTATATACCTTTATAATAAAATGTGCTTCCAATTTGACCCTTTCTCATAGGTACAACAAAGTTAAATTGACTATTTCTTGCTTCATGCCCTTGAATACTAGATGACCGAGTAAAAAAAAATGATATGTAATGATATTCGTTTGAATTGAAAATTTTATAAACACTGAAAACATGGTGAAGTATATAAGTTGTTGCGACCTCAGGTCTATGCAAAGAAGGCCAGCTTTTTCAATTCATTCTTTCCAACATGATTGTGTCCTTGGGTGTAAGCAATTAATAAAGCTAACAATCTTATTTTGAATTATTATAATTTTTTTTGATAAACCTTTCCAAGACTGCAGTACCATGCTGCATTATCATAATCAAATAAACACTGTATTAATGAAAAACTTAAAATGCGTCTGGATTTCGTATTCATGCAATTTTGGTACCGGTACAGAAATTTCGGGCGAGCATTAGCTCTTTTTTTACAATAGAGTCAATCATTGATGTATACATGAGAGATCACTATTTAATATCAGGCCTAAATACTTCACGGAATTCTGTCTCTTAATTAATTGATTATTATAGTATATATTAAAATCATCTATAATGTTTAGACTTACCCCGTGAACAAAACAAAATGCTCTCAGTTTTCTGTCATCCAAATGACACAATTTGATAATTCTAAACTAAGTTTTATAGTTAGATGGCCATCCTGTTCATGATTACCAAAAGTGCTTAGAAAGTCCAAATTTTGGGTCAGAATATCAAAATTTTCATCTCGCTCTTCGCGCTCGCATCAGTTGCTTAGTAGTGTAACGACCCTGTTCATGGTTAGATAAAGTGCTCAGAATGTCCAACTTTGGGTCGAAAGATAAACAAAATTCATCTCGCACTTCGCGCTCGCATAAAATGTTTTGTGAGATACTCATGCTGTTTATGATTACTAAAAAAGCTTACTCGAATGTCCAAATTTTAAATAAGAATAAAAAAAAAATCATCTCGCGCTTCATGCTCGCATCAATTGGTTAGATTAGAAACTCATCCTGTTCATATAAATATATATATATATATTCTGTTCACGACTGTTTCAGAAACGGATTTTGAATTATCTTTTTTGTCACATCATGGGCACTGACGAAGAGTGTGACTTTACCTTTCATTTTTTGAGAGCTATGCTCCTTTTAAAATCTACGATTTTATTTCTACGGCATTTACTAAACCTTTTGTGATTATTTTATTCCCGTTATGCCGAAGCAGACTATTTATATATATATATATATATATATATATATATATAAATGTGTAAAGTTATACATGTACAACAGCTTTGGCAACTCTTTTTATTTAAATATTGTAAAGAAATGGATGAAGAGAACAATGGTAGGCGTAGCTTAAATCAAGGTTCCCAGAGCTATCTACCCTTTGGAAAAATTGGTGATGCCGAAAAAATGTCTCTGCCGGGAATCGAACCCGGGCCCCCAGCTTTGAACGCCGGTGCCTTAACCACTAGACCACAGAGACGGGTTAGTGGCTAGGGCGACCCCGATCCGATCTGACGGTCAATCGGATCGGGGTCGCCCTATAGCCACTAACCCGTCTCTGTGGTCTAGTGGTTAAGGCACCGGCGTTCAAAGCTGGGGGCCCGGGTTCGATTCCCGGCAGAGACATTTTTTCGGCATCACCAATTTTTCCAAAGGGTAGATAGCTCTGGGAACCTTGATTTAAGCTACGCCTACCATTGTTCTCTTCATCCATTTCTTTACAATATTTAAATAAAAAGAGTTGCCAAAGCTGTTGTACATGTATAACTTTACACATTTGTATACGTTCCCCCTACGTGTACTGTATCAAAGCAATGGCTTTGATCCAGCTGAAGCATGGCGGCTTGTCATTGTTCGAAACCCACCTTCACCCGACAAAGGAAATTATAATTGGTATATTGTCGAAAATTTGTCTATCTGACGGTCAATCGGATCGGGGTCGCCCTAGCCACTAACCCGTCTTTGTGGTCTAGTGGTTAAGGCACCGGCGTTCAAAGCTGGGGGCCCGGGTTCGATTCCCGGCAGAGACATTTTTTCGGCATCACCAATTTTTCCAAAGGGTAGATAGCTCTGGGAACCTTGATTTAAGCTACGCCTACCATTGTTCTCTTCATCCATTTCTTTACAATATATATATATATATATATAAAACCCCTTTTGCAACCAAACTGAAATGGACCTAACCTCTTTTGAAAAAAAGGGATTTTTAGATCACTTTTTAATGGGAATTTCAACTTTTCTTTGGTATCATCTTATGGAGCTACTAAAAATCTATACAATGAGGCAAAAAAAAAATCAAATTTGATAAAAAATGGACCCAAGCCCTTTTGCAAGTGAGCTCTTCATATATATATATATATATATATATATATATATATATATATATATATATTATATATATATAAAACAAGTTCTTATCACGTGGACATCTTGTCACTAAAATTGTATTATCCATTCATTTTGACAAGATTCTATACGCCTATATAGTCCACTTAAAAAAATCCATATAGTGCCATCCAGTAGCTATTCAAATGTGAGTAGATCTTTTTGAGCGGGGTGCACATTGTAAAGATAATGCAGTTGATTATGTTGTTCTATTCTCAATAAATAAAACAGATAATGCAGTCACAGATTGAGTGCGTGTTTTTTGTGAACATTGAGTCAGGCTGTCAGCACATCGACATTGAACATGCGGGATTCAAGATAAAAATGCTATTGTTTCATTGTAAAGAGAATGACTGCATCGTTGACATTTCTGAGAGATAATAATGGCCTTAAAGTGACATCAACTCTGCAGTTTCCCCTGCATAACATGATAATAATTGAAACGATGAAAGGATGCATCGGGGAGGATGTTGATGTCCCATAATTTTCTGGACCCCCTTTTCAGAACAATTTTATTCTTCTAAAAAAAATTACCCCCACCAAAAAAAATAATAATGTTCTTGTCCCCTCCCCTATACCCCTGCTACAATATACCTGCGTACGACACTGACTAAAGCCAAAGGCTATACTTAGATCATGTCGATTCTGTTTGGTCTTCGTCTGGCCTCGAGGCAGTGTCCACATTGCCCAAGGTGATGTCCAGAAGATTATTTAAAATCAACATACATCGATTTGTTTGTGAAACCTTAAACGCCCGGCCCTTTCAGTGATTCATTGGAGGAGCCGGAATTTTCGTAAAACTTATTCTGTATAATGTTAATTAATTAGGAATCATATAGTATTCTTGATCCTGGTTTATGATGTAAAGTAATCGGAGAACATATAGACAAAAGAAATGAGAATTTAAATCAAAGAGTGTATAAAAGGGAAAAACCATTAAAACCGACAAAAGTCCTCAAAATGGCTCATTTCAGGTCAATTTGGTCAAAAATTTCAGCTCGCGCTTCGCGCTCGCACTGTTGATTTAATCCACATGTACATAGTTCCTAGTTTTGTTATAGTTTAAAACTCCAGTCTTTAGGACTTCCTACAATTTATAAGACGAATATATGACATAATATAATTATTACGAGTACAACTCGCATAAAAAATTAAACAACTCGGCTTTAACATGTCATTTATTTCGTTTTGAAAATTGCCGAATTTTCATTCAGCATTTATTTTTCTATTATTCTTTTGCTTTTTATCAGTATCAAGTATTAAAGGTTCATTGCCAAAAGCAAGTCTTTCATGGGATATGTCTGAGATACAAAATTTTGTTTACTCTCATTATTTCTATTGGGGCTAAAATTTTATGATTATAATTTTTTATTGTTTGAATTGAGGAGGCTTGAACCCTTAAAAAAATGATAGAATTCAACCTTCAAAGGATTTCTGGTGAACCATTATTATGTCAATGTCTTCATGAAAGAACATGCAAGCGATAAAGAAAAGATATTTCTGTACGTTGATTTTTTTTTCTTTCTTCCAATATTGACATATACAGAGGAACACGTTTGAAAATGTGCTTTCTTGATAAAGACCCGATCCCTTTTGTCAATAAGGACACAATCAACGAATGAATTCATTGGTTAGAAATGACGTCATAAACTTGGTTTCACGATAAGCAGGCATGATTCCATGTCAGGTGTATAGCAATGAACAATGTTGAAGAAAATGTGTATGTCGATTATAGTATTACAGCATAATGAAGAAACACTGGTTTTTCGGGATATGAAATTTTAATAGATCCAGAAAGAAAGTTATCCCAAGCAGCAAGTTCGCTTGTTCTGTCAGAGAGATGTAAAAAAATCAGTAGACTTTTATTTATCAACGGCCCGTTGCCCCCGTCGCTCGATCACTGGTAGAATCCAAAAGGCTTCGAACGGCAATCAAGGTTTCCAATGAGATTTCATTTTGAAAGATAAAATGGGTAGGAAAAAATAACAATTTTGTAAAGAAAAAAAATTACAGGACCATTTGCTAATTAATTTACGCATCTTTTGTGTTTTTCCTCGCTCGCTGCGCTCTCCCTCCATACAAGGACACGGAAGAAAACGGACTAGGGAACCATGGTACCCAAATATATTGTAGATAATTTGGATTATAAAATAGCAACCAAATTTACTTATACGTTGCATTTTTGTCTTTCCTCGCGGCTCACTCGTAGACTCAATGTCAACCTACTTCATAAAAATGTAACATACAGCTTTCTAGTTTCGGAAAGTAAACAAATTTGGTGACCGAGATGACCTTTACGAAATTATGTTTTACCCCATGAGAAGGGCAACTTTCTTCTCTCATTTCGCTCTATGGCTTGTAAAATCTATGCCAATTTATGTACAGTTAACTCCCTGGTACTATACTGATTACGATAATTATACGGAAGTTGCCTATTAAGCACAAAATGCTTATTAATGCAGTGGCGTACAGATGGAGGGCTTAGGGACACCCCCCAAAAAATATGAAAATAATCACGACCAAGAAAAAAAAGGAAGGAAAAGAGAGAAGGGTGAAATATGATATTATTTCAAAATATTATATATAATTATATTCATATAAATTATGTCAAAATCTATCGAAAATTTTGATTTTTGCAATAGAAATTGTCGACATTTTTGCTCGCTCTCAACATTTCATAAATATTGCCCGATACGCCATATCTAGCCCCCTCAAATTTATTTTTTTGCTCATTACGCCACTGAATACATGAGTTAATTGAGCTCTCATCTCTTTCATGATGTGGTACTTAGAATTATACTAGATTATACAGAGGCCTGAAATTCGAGTGTGATAGTGAACTTTTCCATGATTTGTATTCAACCGCATTGCCAAGGCGTTCGTTTGAAGGACCAGGAATTCTGACATAAATTTTGTTATGTTAAAGGGAAGTTCACCCTGACGAAAACTGTGTTGTAAAATAGCAGAAAAAAAAATCAAAAATATTGATGAAGGTTTGAAGAAACATCGTTAAAGATTAAGACAGTAAGGTGTTATTGGAATTTCATTTTTTTTGTGACGTCATAAACGAGCAGTTGCCCCGTATGTTATGTAGTATAAAATGCATAAATTGAATTTTTAATGGTTAGTGATGACTTATTTTTATTTTCTTTTTAGGAGCGGATGTTTTAAATTCCTTTGTGTATTGATATATTGAAGGTACATTAATAAACTTTTTCGATTTTCTGAATAAATGACATTTCATTTTTTTTCACCATTACGATCTGTAGGAAAGCTGCTCGCATATGACGTCACAAATCAAATAATTAAAACTATAATAACTTTTGTATTCTTTGATGGATTTTCCTCAAATCTTCGCTAATATTTTTTCTGCTATTTTTACAATAAACTTTTCGTCGGATTAAACTTCCCCGGGGTGAACTTCCCCTTTAAAATGGAATGTGAATATATGCATACTATTTAGGCATCCCAGGTCAGTCTATCCTCGGTCCACGCTCCCACATCATGCTTCGACTGTGAAGGAAAAAAAAACATTTTGCCATGGAATACTATTAACATTTGAAACACAGACCCGATAACAGAATATTTTGCTCGATGGGCTAATGTATAAAAGGGAGATGATTAGATCATGCATGCAAGCTTTCTTCAAGTGAAGCGTGATTCCCACAACGCTGATCCCTTACAGTTTCTATTGTTTCCAACATCCTTCCTGATAAGAGTCTTGTCTGGTGAGGCGATGTCAACAAACTTTTTAGTTTACGTATGCAAATTAGATGGGCGACGTCGGTATACAGTGCGATGATTGGTCAATGAGAATGGCGAGGCACGTGTGAGCAATGTGGATGTTTTCAGGGTCAAAGCGGGTCACACCGGCAACGTTATCGTGCGATGCCGGTTGCTCTCATACCGTACCATGGTCATGGAGGTAGAACCTAGCTCCATGCTCATATTTTACGAATGCAAAGCAGGAGAGTTAGAGAAAGAGGATTGTGCCGGTGACAGACAATGGAGCCGGCAATGGGAGGGGGGGGGGGGGGGGGGAGGGGGAGGGTGACGTGGAATTATTAATCAAGTTCTGAGATTATGACAGAGCTATAAATGTTGGGTGTGGGCTTCGTCTCAGCTCACATCTCTTTAGAAGTAGGCCCAACAAACAGGTGAGAAGATAGGATCAAAATATCTATCGACGAAATTTACGATGTTTCGTGTTTTATGATCTCTTCTCGGTATATGGACATCATCTCCTACTATCAATTTTGTCGACAAGGAAAGAGAAAGCTGTGCTTCTTCTGATCTACCTTCTGCTCCTTCCCGGTAAGAATTTAATTGTCATAGCCATAGACACGTTATTTCTACCTCTTGTTTTAATTATTACTTTGTTTGAGTGGCCTGTTATTTGTGTACACGGCATATCCTTATAGGGATATTTTTAATTCTAATGTATATAATCCAGGGGTGATGGGGTTTGGCATGCATATATGAACCATTCATGGTTTATTTTTAATCTAGTTTAGTTTAACCTCTCCATTTTCATTAGATCTTTGTTGTTTTCTTCATTTCCCATTAAACATGTTTTTTCCTTCTTAATAGCTCATAGATATCAGAGGAATTCCAGCGAAAAATATCGCCGGAAAATCGATCTTTTCTTGCTTCTTCTTCTTTTTTTTAAGTAAAGGGTTTATACCACGCTTGTTACATATTCACAGCATTTTCGATTTCAGTTTTTACCTTCCGATTCTAGCCTCATATGTACCGTATCACCCTTTCCCGCTTTAAGTTAATAACTGAACAACAGATAATAAGAAATGATTTCAGGCCAGCACTCATTTTCTTTTCCAATTTTACCAAGAAATTGATACCTTGATTGGAATGGATACATAATTAATGCATTTTACTTACATGTTTATAAATGCAAGATTATGATGAATGGGAATGCCTCTATCGCCATTTACGACCTACGACTTTATTGTTTTTGAAAAAAATTACTCATCTGTGATTTTGCATCATCAAATCGCACGACAAACCAATGTTAAGAGTGCGATCGCAATCGACCAATCACGACGCGCTATTCTGACACACCTCCTAAGCTACAGAGGATGGTGAGATATTAACCAATGAAATCACCCCATTCTGACACACCTCCGCCGCATGCTCCGAACAGCTGATCAACTTGTAAATCCGCGAACTCCACGACCACGCATCCGGACCTGCAGACGCAAGAATATTACATCCACGGTTTTTACTCATCGATTTATTTCGTAAACTGTTAAGCAAATCCCACCCAAATCGGCTTAGGTATTTATTTAGTACTTTACTTTACCCATTTATTTCCGAACGAAAATGACGTGTGCAAACCTGCAACACAAGCAATTCATTTTTAGGAGGGGCACCAATATTCAGTAAATTTTGAGACTGGGATAATATTCACTTTCAGTTTCAAGGAAATGAGATGGATATTTGGTAAGTTATTCCCGATGTGTTATTGATAAATAAAACAAACTGAATTATAAAAAAATTAGGTGTTACCAAAATACGATATGAAATAAAAAAGGTTACATTTTCATACAATCTACATCCTTATGTAAGATATGATGACTGCACTCACTCATTGTTTATTAGAGATTTTGTTACATCCATTATGTAAAATGATCAAATTTCCATAAATTTAATCAAATAAAAGTTCACGTACTGAACAAAATATGGACGAATCCACGCTTTTATACTATGTGATGATTTATGAAAGGGATAGTGAATAGAAATAGAATATGCTGTACAGCCTGAAGCACTTGAAAATGTTCCATTAAAACAAAATGAAATTAACAGGAAAATTAAGTTCCTCAGCAAGTATTAAAAGCCAAAAACAGATTAAGTACATGCCTTTTCGAAGTCGAATTAGTCGCCGAAATTAAAGTCTGTTTTTGGTCTAGATCGTGCAAGGCTTGCCTCATCAGACAAGGGAAATATCTTTATCTCCCTGTGTATACACCAACCGACAAGCGTTAATTGCTATTCGGAAAATTTGTAATTTGTGACTGCATGGCCTTGGTGAAAAAAAACACTAATGATTTAGTGACAATCAAAGGCAAATAATGTGATACGAAATATAACAAACTGAAGATTTTTAGGAATGAAATTATTTCATTGATACCGTGATCTTTGGCAAAATCTTATTTTCATGAAGGACGTGGCACTTTTTTTCTCAATCGCTCACTCCCTGCATGTCTTCATACATGTAGATTATTGGGAGATCCTTTTTCACAGCTCATCATCAGGAACAGACTATATTCACACCAATTACCAAACCGCAGAGATTTTGAAAATATATAAATATATAGATGAATAAACAGATAGATAAATAAAAGAAAGAAATGAAATAAATAAATAATAAATAAATAAATAAGTAAATGAATAAATAAATGAAAAAATAAATAAATAAGTGAATCAATTAATGAATAAATAAATAAAGAAAGAAAGAAAGAAATAAAGAAAGAAACAAAGAAAAAAAAAAAAATACATAAATAAATAAATGAATAAATAAATAGATGAATAAATAAATGAATAAATAAATGAATAAATAAACAAATGAATAAATACTGAGTGCGGGACTGAGTGTTCGCAGCCCCTTCGCAGCGTGTAGCCTTTATTCCATTTTAGAGAGGTTTAATAATTAAGGAGTAATATATACCACATCTAAAAGAACGACGAACGTATCAGTTATCAACTAAAGTTAACTTGAGTGAATTAACAAAAATAACAGCAAGTGCTGGTTTCCTTTTTCGAGATAATGCCAATTCGGCATAATTAAAGTGAGATTGCCATTAACTATGTCAGCCATGATAGGTGAGCATGAACATATTTATTTTATCACGACCAAGGAAAGAAAAAAATCAGCTTCACATTATATGCATTTGTTGCAAAATCGTCATGTCCAGACTCCACTGTCCGTATCAATTTTTTGATATTCCAGCGGGAAGGAGGATTGTGTCCGGCCGATTCTGCACGGTACTTGTAGTGTGATATAATGGGCTAATTTTGCGAGTGTGGACAGTGTTCAGTGGATGATGGATGTGGCTGTAGAATGGTCCTCTCTGGTGGTTTAGATTTTGCTTTAAGTGCAAGCATTTTTTTTCATTCTCTTCTGAAAAGAACAAGGGGGGGGGGGGTGATCACCATTCACATGCAACCAATAACTGGCAAATGTCATCAACGTTAGATTGTCATAATAATTATTGCACTAGACTTTAGATCTATATCCATTTCTACTTGGTAGAATTTGAAATTTGCAGTTTATGCTGACTTTTATTGAATGCTTATCGTAGAAACAGTTTGGTAAATATTGCAATCATATTCCAAAGATAGCGGCATATAGCTAGGTAGACAAACGGCAAACCTATGAATTGTGCAAACACTCGATCGTCTGATTAAAGAGTGAGATTTCTTGTTTACATGTATCTTTTTTATTGACTTAACCGATTGATTGAACCTACATTGCATATTCTACAAATCATTTATCTGTCTGTTCTGTTTCACATATGTTGTGCAAAGGGCAGGTTTTGAGACAAAACAGAAGAAGACCAATCCTGCTTAGTGATATCCCCGGGTGATACCATTAGCATTGTTATAATACTTTTCACACAGACAAGTAAATTTATGAGGGAATATATTTCATCTTATCTTGACTTGAGTATTTACACTTACAGTACCATTATACCAAATGTTAATATGTTTTCATCTGTTGAGATAATGAAATGTTTGACTTGTGTCAATGATTTCATTGTCATATTAAATGTAAAATGATAATAACATGAACAATACAATGATGTTGTATTTGTATGAACAATTAAGATGGACTGTAAGAGAGATAAAGAAACAGTTATTGGGATATAGCCAGATGATAGGGGTTCAAGCGGCCTTGCCCGCACTGGCGTACAGATGGGGGGCTTGGGGGGCAAGAGCCCCCCCCAAAAAAAAGAAAAAAAAGAAGAAAAAAAATCACGACCAAGGAAAAAAAAAGAGGAAAGAGAAGGGTGAAATATGTTATTATTTTCTGAATATTGTAATAGTATGTCAAAATCTATAGATCTCAAAATTGGATTTTTATAATGAAAATATATTGATATTTTTGCTTGCTTGCTTCACTCGCTCGCAAAAAAAATAAAAAAAATAATGCAATATGCAATATCTAGCCCCCTCAAAATTTTTAGCTTATTATGCCACTGCTTGCCCATCCAAACTGTGGACCCCTTTTCATAAACATTACAATTATTGTCACTTCTGAAACGATGATACTTATTTTTGGATTCTTGCTTATTATTTGGCATCATATGTTACCATGGTAGTTATTGATGTTCAATTTGGCTTGAATATAGATGACTCTGCCTTTGACTTGCATGGGTTCCTGAAACCTTTTACTTCAACATTCTTTTCTATTCCTCTTTTTTTACTCACTCAACCCCCCCCCTCATCCCATGTTTCATTTCTTTGTTCTCTCTCTTTCTTGATGCTCTGCTCTTTGTATCCATATAAATATTCATAAATATTCATAAATATTCAACAGGTGCATTATGTCACAATATCTGAAATATATATTTTCTACAATTCTTACAGAAGTAAAAAGTTCCTCTCTCTACCATGGGAGTTATCGACGAAGATGACATCGTCGTCAGCGGCATATCCGGACGTCTCCCGGAGTCGGGTAACCTAGAGGAATTCTGGGAGCATCTCATGAACAAGGACAACCTTGTGACAATTGATGACAGAAGATGGGAACCAGGTAATTACTGAATAGCGTTTGATTCAACTTTGGGGATTTATTCTCATTGTTAACCACAGGGTCAACTTTTATAAAGCTTGGTTTTCAGTGGGAAGTGACAGGTTAATCCTGTAAGCTACTCAAATGCTGCAGTCTAATAGGCTAATAATAGCAAGTTTTTTTTAAGCTTTGTGAAACTGCCCATTGTCATGAAAATAAACCTAAAAAATCAATTAAAAAATAAAACTCAACTTGAGATTAACATCTTCTAAATACTAAGATAATGGTAAAAATCAATCTATTGCTAGGAGATCATTCACAACTTAAAAAAGACAATACCTCATTCTGTCCAATGGATTTAAATGAAATCTTACTTCTTCTCTTGAAAAGTTTTCTTGGTTTTTGTCCTGTTCAGTGAAGGCAGATTGCTCCAATTATCTAGTGTAATCATTGCGTAATGTGTAGTCAGACTTGCATGATATAATTCAAATGTTACAGACACTCAATCTCTAGACCCAATCTTTTTTATTTTTAGATGTAACTGTTATGTAACTTCTGGAAGTTTCCATGGCAAAGAAGAAAAGTGTACTGTAGAGATTTTATGGTGTACCCGTAAACCTCTAAACTATGCGTAACTTTTAGTTAAAAGGTGATTGCAAAAATATAATTGATTAAGGAATTTGAATAAAAATAGATAATGAATAACAATCTTTCCCTAGAGATAGTTGCAAGTTAGCCTCAAAGCTCTTTAATTTTCCTTTTGTGAAAAATCCATAACACTTACAGTGGTAAAGTCATGTGATTCCCGTATCTTTTCTTAGGATTGTTTGGGCTGCCACCTCGCAATGGAAAGCTGAAGGATCTATCCCGCTTCGATGCCACCTACTTTGGAGTTCACGCCAAACAAGCTAACACCATGGATCCTCAACTAAGGATCCTCCTGGAGGTTGCCTATGAGGCCATTGTAGATGGAGGTAAGTTACTTGATGGATGTTTCATAAAGCTGTTTGTAAGTTTACGAGCGATTCTACAAATGACTGATGATCGATTGTTGAGGGAATTATGTGCACTAAATTTCCATTGGTGATTATTTAGGGTCACCAGTCGTTCTTAAAGTTGCTTGTAACTTATGAACAGTTTTGTGAAGCACCCATCTACTTACCTTGTCTAAATCACTATTCAAAGGGATGGAATTCAAGAAGGATGCTTTAAATCTGTGAGCTGAAAGCACCCCTTCTGCAGAGTACATACATTCATTACATTTTATTTAGGACATATAAAATGAGGAAGAGTCCAATGCGTGAATCGAGAAAAAATACAATTTCCTTGATTATATATTTTATTAAGTTATGTATCTTATCCTTTGATTTTATTTTCTAACTTGTTGCATTGATTGATCTTTTATCATTTGCTCTTAATTATTTATTCAAAATATAAGAGTGATGTTAATGGTGATGATGACGATGATGATAATGATGGTAGTGATGATAATAGTTATATGCATAATCCTTATTTTGATTTGGCATTTTATGATTGTAGTCCTGAGGGTTATGATGTTTTTAAGAATTTTCCTAATGTTTCATCTATATATCCAGAGGCAATACTTTAATTTATTTTTTGTTCAATCAAGGTATTGATCCGCAGTCTATACGTGGGACCAAGACCGGTGTCTATATTGGATGCAGTGTGGCAGATGCATCCGAGGCTTTTGGTAGTGATGCCGACACATTGGTGGGCTACAGTGTTACTGGTACTAACCGAGCCATGCTGGCTAACAGGATGTCATATTCCTTTGATTTCAGAGGTATGCAATGTACAATGCTACTATTTTGTGACCTGCCACCCCAAAACCATGAATAAGTCACCCAAAATGAATTTTAAGAATTTTATTGGAATTGAAAGGTCACATCCTAAGCTTTAAAATGATATACATGTATAACTTGTCAAAATTGATCAGCAAGAACTCAAACAACTACTTGATTGAATAGAAATGAAATTCACTGAGAGTTCCAAAGAAGGAGAAAGCAAGGTTTGAGGTCTGAAGTTCACTTAAGAATGAGATGTGCACACTGTACAAATCTCTCTGAAACTTCCAAGTAGTCTGGAAAAAAAGATGCCAGACAAACTCTTGTATCTCTTTTCTATTTATTCACTTTACAACTTTAAAATTCAAAGTTTATTTCTTGGATTTTAAATTTTTATGACCAAATTACCATTTTGGCTATTTACAGATAATTTTCCTTGGTGACTTATTGTTGATTTTGGGGTGGCTGGTCACATTTACTAATACTACAACTTCTACTTGATTGTTACTTTACTTTAATCCAACGATGCTTGTAGAACTATGCCTCTTCATTGATCAAATGCTCCACATTAACACTTAATCACTTCGTTATTACATAAGCAATTAAAATTGCTGTAGACATGCACTTATCTCCAAGATTGCTTAAATAGAATGAACTAATTCAATGAATAAACAAGAATATATATCAATATAATGTGTTGGTAAAATCACCCATTTTTAAACATCTCTGGGAATTTGTAAAATTGTAGTGTCTTCACTAGATCTTAATTGAAATTGTGTGGATTAGATAATGAATCATAAAGGTATTCAGTTGGCAATTTATATCAATGGGTGATGTTAGGTATTTCCTAGGTCTCCACTACTGTATATGCATTGCTTCAGGATCGTGGTCATTGTCCCTTCGTCAAATCAAAAGACCAATTTTGTTAAAAGATGCTAGAAATGAATTCTGCAAAGAGGATTGTTTTTCTGGAACTTGATCTTAATCATTAAGCCTCAACATACCTGAGGAGTATGGAGAGTCAACACCGGGGTTGACGTGACTCGCGAGAGACGCGTGGGTACGTGTGCACAGAAATATAAGTCAAATTAATGCTATTGATAATGTGCTACCTTAACTTTAAAGAGTTTTCCGTCTTGCGTATTCACTGTCGATCTCTTCATGTATCATGTAATTGTTTTGTTTCTGTTGTCAGGTCCAAGTTACTCTGTGGATACAGCATGTTCATCAGGTTTCATGGCCCTACACAATGCCATCCAGGACATGCGACGAGGGGACTGTGATGCAGCCATTGTAGGAGCTAGCAACCTTCTGGTAAAACCCCAGAGCTCTGTGCAGTTTCTTAAGCTTGGTGTCCTATCGCCAGATGGACAGTCCAAATCTTTTGACAGTTCCGGTGAGTAATCGATTACCTTGACATATTGCATCTTATGATATCTTGTATAGAATATAATTATGTCCAATATAATTTTAGTGATGTATGTCCAAATTGACACTTTGGAGGTTATGCTACAGGCCTATGACTGTGAAGGATGCATGAGACTTGCTAAAACCTTCTGAAGTTTTCACTTGCAGCCCAGGACCAAAATCCAGTTAAAACCAATTAGGGAAAAACCAATTGAAACCAGTTGGCCAACTGGTTTCAATAGGGAAATTGGAACAACTGGTTCCAATTGAAAACCAGTTGCCAATTGGTTCCAGTTAAAACCAATTGGTTCCAATTGAAAACCAGTTGCCAATTGGTTCCAGTTAAAACCAATTGAGCAACTGGAACCAGTTGGCAATTTGTGTCAATTGGTTCCAGTTGTTCCAATTTCCCTATTAAAACCAGTTGAATCCAATTGGAGGCAACTGGTTTCAATTGGTTCCAGTTGAAACCAATTGGAGGCAACTGGTTTCAACTGGAACCAGTTGAAACCAATTGGTTTCCAACTGGATCCAATTGGAACTTCCAGTTGGAATGAACTTAATTAGTTACAAATTAATTAGCATTTGCACTAACTATTGCTCATGCCAACACAGAAGCAGTGTTATATGTCTATTAATACCAATGTAAAGGGCATTGATAAAATACAGACTTTCATATGTACATATATTTATATGGAAGATCTTCAAATATATGTATTTTCATTTGATGTAATTTGGTAACAGTTAGTGGTGTACTAATTATCCTTTAATCTGTTTTAATTATAATCTATAACATTTATGAACATGGTTTTCACTGCAAAGTATTCTAAATACTTATCTTTAAAAAGTGTGGTACTTGTAATTGAAAAGAGAAAAATAGATACATTGTTAATGATGATGAATCTCATAAAACATTAATCTGTGCACACTGGCAGATAATATGCAAATTAACTGGTTTCAATTGGATCCAGTTGGGTAACTGGAAAATTTCCAATTGGAAACCAATTGGAAATCATTTCCAGTTACCCAACTAGTTCCAGTTAGGATTTCCAGTTGCCCAACTGGTTCCAGTTGGGATTTCCAGTTACTCAACTGGTTCCAGTTAGAAATCATTTCCAAGTGGAAGTCATTTCCAGTTACCCAACTGGTTCCAGTTAGGATTTCCAGTTGCCCAACTGGTTCCAGTTGGGATTTCCAGTTACTCAACTGGTTCCAGTTAGAAATCATTTCCAATTGGAAGTCATTTCCAGTTACCCAACTGGTTCCAGTTAGGATTTCCAGTTGCCCAACTGGTTCCAGTTAGGATTTCCAGTTACTCAACTGGTTCCAGTTAGAAATCATTTCCAATTGGAAGTCATTTCCAGTTACCCAACTGGTTCCAGTTAGGATTTCCAGTTGCCCAACTGGTTCCAGTTGGGATTTCCAGTTACTCAACTGGTTCCAATTAAAAATCATTTCCAATTGGAAGTCATTTCCAGTTACCCAACTGGTTCCAGTTAGGATTCCCAGTTGCCCAACTGGTTCCAGTTGGGATTTCCAGTTACTCAACTGGTTCCAGTTAGAAATCATTTCCAATTGGAAGTCATTTCCAGTTACCCAACTGGTTCCAGTTAGGATTTCCAGTTGCCTAACTGGTTCTAGTAAGGATTTCCAGTTGCCCAACTGGTTTCAATTGGTTTCAACTGGAAATTATTAAATTCCAGTTAAGACCAATTGAAACCAGTTAAAACCAATTGAAACCAATTGAAACCAGTTGGAAATCCAACTGGTTTCAATTGGATTTTGGTCCTGGGAGGGCAGCAGACCGCAAATCACCAGCATGCTGCTCTCTCACAAGTGCCACTTTGAACCTCTTTACTGTCATATTTTAAAAATTAGGATCTAATGAATTCTAAGCTCTGATTGTTCTTGGAAAGAATGTATCTTGTAAATTTCTGTTCACCAAATCAATATCATACATAATAATTTCTAAAATATCATCTGTCTAATCATTACAGGCAATGGCTACTGTCGATCAGAAGGCATAGTGGCACTGTACATCACAAGGAAATCAGTTTGTAAGAGAGCATATGGAAGTCTGGTTCACTCTGGCACCAATACAGATGGATACAAAGAACAAGGTAGGTTGAATTAGTTCTGTATTGGTTCTTGAATGGGGCTGTCCTAGATCGTCAGTCACACAGTGGATGGCCCCTACTGGGCCCCTATGCTATTGAATTAGTCTTGTTTATATCTCTTGTTGAAACCATAATAATGAACTCACATGTTTTACTTGTATAGACTTTCTGATGCAGACAGTGCAACCAATTTGTACATTCTTGATGATGGAGTGGATGCTTTCCAAACTCTAAAATGGACATGGATAGAAAATACAGTATAAATAACTGGGCAGCAATGGCAATATTGATTCATGCAAAATTGATATTGTTCTCATTGTTGTAGGAGTGACCTATCCATCAGGGGATGTCCAACAGAGTCTCCTTCGACAATTGTATGGTGAGGCGCAGATCAACATTGATGAAGTGGAGTACTTTGAGGCTCATGGCACAGGAACCAAGGTTGGTGATCCTGAAGAGACTAATGGCATAGCTGCAGTCTTCTGTCAGGACCGTACTCCAAGTAAGCCACTCTTGATTGGCTCTGTCAAGTCCAACATGGGCCACAGCGAGCCCACATCTGGTCTTGCTGCTCTCGCCAAGGTCCTGTGGGCATTCAATAAAGGGATCATCCCACCCAACATCCACTTCAATGAACCACACCCTGACATCTCTGCATTAAAGGATGGGCGGATGAAGGTAGTTACTGAACCCACCCCTTATAATGGAGGCTACGTTGGCGTCAGCTCCTTTGGGTTTGGTGGATCCAATGTCCATGTCATAGTGAAACCCTTCGAAAAGTCCAAGAAAGTGGAAATGACAGGGTCAACACCACGCCTTGTCCTCTGTGCTTCCCGCACTGAAGAAGGTGTCCAAGAACAGATCAGCCACCTTGAGAAGAACCAGGAGAGTGTAGAACTGCAGAGTCTGTATGACCAGATTGCGAATGCACCACTCAATGGCATGCCTTATAGGGGTTACACATTGATTGGGTCAGAGCAAAGGTCAGAGGTCAAGCAAGTGTCACCACCAGAAAGGAGACCCATATGGTAAGAATCATTCAGCATTCCATTCATTACATTGATAGACAATTCTGAATTTTCTTGCTGTAGGAGATGTTTGTAGTCAATGATTTGATTCTTAGAAGACATGTAATCCAAGTCATCATTTTAAAACAATCAAAATCGGGTTTAAATAATTCAAATTCCGGGAGCATGTAACATCAAGGTTCAACATACAGCTGTTTTTGTCATTTATTGTTTCTATTCCGTTTGTCAGGTATGTGTTTTCAGGCATGGGCTCTCAGTGGGCAGGTATGGGCAAGGATCTGATGGTCCTGGAGCCTTTTAGAGAGACCATTGACTACCTTCATGATGTCCTCAAAAAGGAAGATGAATCTATGAACCTCAAAGGCATCATCCTGGAAGGGAGGGAAGAACTTCTACAGTCTACCATCAACTCCTTTTCAGCCATCGCCAGCATCCATGTAAGATGTGATTGAATATTTCTTTTAGTGATTGCATATCATTCGCTCTGGCTACAATTGCTTTGGTTGTTCTTTAAGCAAAATTTAAAACCTAAAAACATGGCCTACGTAATGCTAATAACCTTACATTCTGAACCAATAACCCTCCCAGAATCTGAATCCTTACACTAACCATTCGTATTGCAATTAATTAGGACAGAAATAATAATTACAGGAACACACGTCAGGACTCCACTTGAATATGGATTACTTGGTTCTTTAATTGAAATCAAATCTATTAACCTGATTTGCTGCCATTACTTAGTCATTTACCATTGTGATGAATATTGCAATGTCACTACAGCTTGTTCTATTAATATTTGCAACATTAACAATTATTCTCATTCGTAATTCTAGATTATCTTAGTCAATTCTCTCTTATAGCCACCAGCAACTATTTTTCCTTTCTTTATACATTTTCTCTAATTTCCATCACCATCCATTTCCTATCTTTCAGGTCGCCTTGGTCAATTGTCTTAAGGCTATTGGAATTGAACCTGATGGCATGATTGGACATTCTGTTGGTGAGCTTGGCTGTGGCTATGCAGACGAGAGTCTCACAGCCGAAGAGACTGTTCTTGCTGCATACTGGAGAGGGCGCTGTGTTATGGAGGCTGAGCTTCCTCCAGGGGCAATGGCAGCTATTGGTAAATATATGATTTTTTTTTCAAGTTTATCAAGAAGTCACAACAAAAAGTTAGAATAACATAGACAACAGACTAAGCTATTCCTGTCTCACTAAGAAGGGTTAAATAAGAACATTACTTGCCACTGGGTTATGCCATGCAACAATGGTGCAATGATGCAATTTGTGGGCTTCAGACAACTTACATGTACATAAAGATAGAAATGTGTGTACAGGTTTAAAAACCAGAATAAAATTGAATGCAATCACACAAAGGAATATTGAAATATCAGAATTTATGGCCAATAGTCTATAGGTACAATGATAGATTATATGTAGATATACAAAAGAATCATTATTGATATAACAATCCTTGGCCCATATCAGTAAACAATCTTTTCACACAGGCTTGACATGGGAAGAGACAAAACAGAGAGTTCCTCCTGGAGTGGTTCCAGCCTGTCACAATGCTGAAGACACCGTCACCATCTCAGGAGACAGAGAATCGGTGGAGAAGTTTGTTGCAGAGCTGCAGGAGGAGGGTATCTTTGCTAGGTCTGTGAACAGTGCCAACGTGGCCTTCCACTCCCCTCACATGGTACAGATTGCACCCATACTACTAGAAGCACTGGAACGGGTGAGTAACGTGGACATACTAAAAGCATTATTAGACAATGATAAGGGGTGCTAGTTAACTTTGTGCAACAGAAATTATCAGACAGGGATATTAATATAAAGCATTTATATAGCGCTTAATGCAATGTTTCTAAGCATTTGATACTATTCATGCCTTGGCCTTAGCATTGCTACACTGATAAGATGATTGAGCATTCAATGAATTCCTTCCTGCCATGTACTTGTTAACTACACTTTGATAGACCATGGCAAAGTTAGATAAATAATTTGCTAAATGATGTGAATGCTCTGTTGAGATTTGAACCCCAGGCCTTGAGGTTCAAGTCTGGAGACCTATCCACTAAGCCACAACACTTAAGGCATAGATTGGCTGGCTAAAGTTAACACTGATTTTTTTTCACTTTGCTCCTGATATTTGCTATCAATTTCAATGATTTTTTTCTTACTTCCTCAAAGATAGTTGGTTCTTGAAGGGAGATGCACTTAATACAATACTTTGTCGCCTGGCTGATAGAAGTATGGTAGGATGGCACTTTTCAGTTTGCTGCACAGCTGGCATATGGGCATGCGCTGCACGAAATGTTCAGTGCGTACATACGTTATGTCCTCCTGCCTGACTAACTTTTTGAACGAAGTGTGGTTAATTCTATGATGCTTGATTCTATTCTTTCATAGGTCATCACCAACCATCGGCCTCCATCCAACCGCTGGATCAGCACCTCAATGACCTCTCCGTCAGATGACCTTTGCCCTCCGCCCTCTGACATGTCGTTGGCTGCCTACCAGGTCAACAACCTGGTCAGTCCAGTGCTCTTCAGGGAAGGCCTGGCCAAGATTCCAGACAATGCTGTTACCATTGAGATTGCTCCTCATTGTTTGCTGCAGGTGAGGATGACATTTAACCTTTGACCTCAAGATCATACCATTCTTTATTGGGGGAGGGGGAGGCAGCTAAAGCATTCAGTTAATTCAATTCAAATTAATTTCAACAAAGCGATAAGATTGTAATACCTGACCATAGAATATACATATTTGTGCAGTAAATATGAGGGGTCACCTGGCAGGTAACAGCCAGAAAGAAAAGCAATCTCTGACCTTACAAAATGTATTAATGTGTGCACATCTCAAAGTATGTTCACTTTCACTTCCAGCAGCATTATGAAATAAGTAGCTTGTTGGACAAAAACTTGATAATGGTTGTGAGTTTATAATGTCTGTCATTTCAAGTGCCTGACCTCCGATAGTTTGCTCAACTTTAACCATTAAATGAAATATAATTTAGCATTTTAGAATCTGTTCATCATTTTGAGAAGGAATTCTGAAGAAATCATGTATCATGACAAAATTGCTTCATTTCATAATTTGGCTCATTTCTGGTCACTTTTGCAACTCTCTGTCTATATTCTTACCATAGGCAATCTTGAAGAGAACCCTTTCAAGCAAGGTTGAGTTCCTTAGCCTCATGAACCGCAAGAAAACCAACAACCTTGATTTCTTCCTCACAAACCTTGGTAAGCTCTACACCTGTGGGATCGATGTGAATCTGGAGAGCTTGTACCCTGCGGTAGACTTTCCAGTATCTGTTAGCACGCCCTCTATCGCTCCTGCCATCAGATGGGATCATTCCCAAGAATGGGATATCCCAAGGGTAGAGGACTTCCTGAAGCAGGGGGGTAACAGCCCAACTGTGACAAAATTTACAATCGGTAAGTATTTTCACAAAAATATCTTCACTGGTTCTTCTGTTAACATCTTTGCATTGATAGATTTAATAGATCTGTTATCTACATTATTTTTCAAAAACTTTAATTACTCAGTATGAGGCATGAATTGTAATGAAGAATGTTTGTAAGTTCACTGATTGTATCAGTCAGTCCATCTACCTGTATTTTCATTCATTTATCTCCCCATGATGCCTATTTCTGTTCGTCTGTCGGTATATCTGTCTATCCATCTATCATATTCTGTGAACAAGAAAACTAGTAACACCTGATTTCTTCATATCATTAGAGTATGAATTCAGGAATGATAAGATGCATTTGTTTTCCATTGTCTATTTTACCCCCCCCCCCCCTCCTCTAAATAGATGTGTCTCCTGAGTCAGAGGACAGTTTCATCAAGGATCATTGCATCGATGGACGCGTACTGTACCCCGCCACCGGGTATCTGTGCCTTGCTTGGCGTGCTTTGGCTAGGATGAAGAATACCATGCCCAATCTTATGCCGGTAGAGTTCAAAGACATCACCATACACCAGGCAACCATTGTACCCAAAACAGGTATGGATTTTTGTTCTATTCATATTAGGAGAGTTTTCATGAAGCATTTTGTCAGTTGTTTCTCCTGACTAATTTGCTCTGAGCCAATCAGATGCAAGGTTTTCATTAGCTTATAACAGCTAGTGAAATCACTTATTTGATTTATGAAATGTACCCCTGGTAACAAAATACTAAATTTCACTGAAAAGTTTAAAACTATGAGATGGTTTGAATCTAATTCTATTGTGTTATATTGTCAAGTTCCTGTATAGGAAGACATTTTTCTAATTATTTGAAGATACATATGGAAGTTAATACATTACCCTTTAAAGGAGAATGAAACTCTTGGAGCAAGTTAGCTTTTGTGAAAGCAGAAAAATCAAAGAATAAGATCAACAAAAGTTTGAGTAAAATAGGACTAGCAATAAAAGAGTTATGAGTATTTGAATGTCGAGATCACTAATGCTATGGAGATCCTCCCATTGGCAATGCGACCAAGATCTGTGATGTCACATACGTACAACTCTCCCATTTGGACACTGAAAATATACCCCAAAACATCTCTTTTTGCTCATTCTAATCATATGACAAACGATTCATCAATGATATAATGTTGTGAAACCTCTGTACTCGTCATCTCATAAAGAGAACACCTCACCTTGTGATAGACTCTAGTAAAAGTGAGAATATAAGTGAAATAAGTACTAAAGTAAGGAGGGAGTTGTACGTGTGTGATATCACAGATCTTGGTCGCATTGCCGATGGGAGGATCTACATGGCACTAGTGATCTCAATATTCAAATGCTCATAACTTTCTTATTATTCATTCAATCTTCCTCAAACTTTCAACAATATGTTTCTTTGATTTTTCTCTTTGATATGGATTCAGCTGGTTTCAAGGGTTTCATTCTCCTTTAATGACACATCCTTTGAGAAAATGGACCATAGATGTTGCTTTTCAAGGAGTTTTTGTCTGGATTCTAATTACCTAAGACCATGTTCCAATTTCCAATCATGGGTAAAGTTGTGCTTAACTTTACAAACAGCTTCATGAAACATTCTCCTGATATGGATATCTGGGCAATTACAATGTAGCTGTTTTCATTACTATTACAGGTACCATCGACCTGGAGGTCCGCATTGCTCCAGGCTCAAACTCCTTTGAGGTAGGCGACGGAGATCAGCTGGCTGTATCTGGTAAGATCTTCATCCCGGATTCTCCTCTTGCAGAAAGAGCTCCTGCAGGAGGCTCTGCCTTGGCTGGATCCATTGTCTTGGAGAAAGGCGATGTCTACAAGGAGTTGAGACTCAGAGGGTATGAGTATGGTCCAGAGTTCCAGGGTATCATCAAAGTCAAAGATGATGGTGAGTATATATGTGTTCCATGCAGGGCCCATATTCATCAAACCTGACAGTCTAGTTTTTCCCTAATTGCGTAGACCACTGTGCTCAATTAGGTGATTACTAGACTTGTCAAGATTTCATGAATATGGGCCCAAAGTAGTCCAGTTAAAAAAATTAAATCTCTCTAAGTAAGGGATGAGTAATTTCATTTCAGCAAATGTGTTTGAATAAGTAAAGCAAATACACAGAAAGCACAATCTATATGATGCTTTGCAGAGTAAATTTTAAATGAAGATCGATCCGTATAAAACAAATGGAGAGTCATGATAGACATTGCTAAAAACCATATGGCATTTCAATGGATATCTCCATAAGTTTGCATCTACATATCAATATCACTTGTTTAGGTTAGGCAAGCCTTGGAACTCCATAAAAATGTGGTCTTAGTTCAATGCTATGAGAATACCAACCTTTATTTTTTTGTGTTGATCATTTTCAGGAAGTGAAGGCACCCTTGCGTGGTCCGGTAATTGGGTGAGTTTCACAGATACCATGCTCCAAGTTACCATTCTCAACCGTCAGAGAGGAATCCGATGTCTCCGCCTACCAACCCGCATCAGACGCATCTTGATCAACCCCACCCTTGTGGATGTGGAAGTTGATGAAATGCAAGGTAGTCATTCAAATTTTTCACTTTCTATCAAACTAATGTTAAAGTTATGAGGTTAAATGTGGAAGGAACTTTCCCCAACTAATTGCGAAATGTTGACATGTATGCATCCTGAAAGACTTAAATTCTTTCATTATCAAATGTCCTTCACATGATCTCAAAAATTTTATCAGTTTCATTATGAAACATACCTTTCCCCTTGTCATTCTGTGTTCAGGAAGGGATAGAAAACATAAGCTCTGCAATGAGGGAAAAATCAATTCTTCCTCATTTCTATGTGACACAAGTACCTATACCTGTCCACTGAACTTGAATAAAGCATGAAAGAAATAAGGACTGATATTTGGAGTTTTGTTTTGCCACTTTGTGTCACATCTTATCTGATCCAATTATTTCCATTCCTTTTTTTCAAACAGAGATGAAGGTTACTGTTGACAAATTCACAGACACCTGCAGAGCTGGAGGTGTGGAAATCTCAGGTCTCCATGCCACAGTGGCGCCAAAGAGACATGCACAACATGCACCCCCTCTTGTAGAGGACTTCAGCTTCGTGCCCTATAATGAAGACAACCTTCAGTCCAAAGATAGCATCCTCAAGGAATATAGCAGTGTCTGCGGAAGGTATGCCCAGAAAGTCCTGAAGGTGACCAGGAAGAAGTTCGTTGCAGCTGGGATTGAATTCCCATTCAGAGATGTAAATCAGGATGTCTGCTGCACCTTCAGTGAGGATGAGCTGAAGCCATTCTTGGAGAAACTGGAGTACAGTTACTTGAAGGCACTACAGAAGATTGTCCAGCTTGAGACAAAGGATAGCATTTTGAAGGACGTCTTGGAGATTCTTGAAGAGGGTTGCAGAGATGATGTTCTAATGCGAGGACTTGTTCAAGGGAAGCACTTCAAGAATGCCTTGGATGTTGTTTGGGAGAACACAAGATCATTGAAGATGAAACTGCTCGAGATTGGAGCCCTATCAGGCAAGCTCTACCCAAGAGCCATCTCTTGCCTGCACTCACAACCCACAACTGAGCTTGACTTTTCCATTGCTGAAGCAGAGAAAATGAAGCTGGATGAAGCCTCTGATGAACTTGAGGCAATGCACATCAAAAGCCACCTATGGGACATTGCAACAACACCCACAAATGGACTGATGGGATCTGATCTGATCCTTGTAGATGGACTGACCAGACAGACCTCTAATCTGAAGGATGCATTGTCCAACATCCATGCAGCGCTCAGGGATGATGGGTTCGTTTTACTTCATGACATCACCTGCAACCAATCACCATCTGGTGTCAATGTCTTGCCCTTTGACTCTCGCACCGTCATCTCTGAACAGGAGTACATTCTGGCTCTCAAGAATCATGGCTTTGAGGTCATTTCGGTAAAGAGCAGTGGGCTCTTGACCACTCTATTCCTCTGCCGCAAGGTGGCCACCAGCATCACCAATGACCCATCCCCATTCATATTAAACATTGATGATGAGACCTACTCTTGGGTGACTGACCTACAGGAAAAGATGTTAGAGTATGAGGAAAAGCCTTCAAAAGAGAACATCTGGCTCCTTTCTGACAGAGCCTATCACAGCGGCATTGTGGGAATGACGAACTGCCTCAAACAGGAACAAGGAGGTGAAAGAGTAAGGTAAATGACCATAGCACTTCTATTCTGCTTTAATTGCACATTTTGAATAATGCTTTTAGAATCTCTCTTTACTCTTATCTTATTGACCGAATTTAGTAAAATGCAGGTCTATAAGGTCTACAAGATTAGAAAGATTTTCTAGGATTTGGTAGGTTTGACACCCCTCGCTCTTTACAAATATAATCTGTCATTACAGAATATTTTTCTTGACCATTCACTGAATCAACCAATATGGCTCATACCAGGAAAGCATGGCATATGTTAGATGCCTTTGCCTTGATGAAAATCATCTCTCATATTTTGGGAAGCACTGTTGCTTGACATCCCAATTTCCAAATACAAACATGTACTTACTATCTCAGGATTAATACTACATGTATAACATCCATTACATTTTTTATTACTATGATTAATCTACAGGTGTATATTCAATGCAACCCCAGAGTCTTCATCTCTTGACTTGAGCCAGTTGGACAGACACACAAGACAAATCTTCAGTCAAGACCTCGTTATGAATGTTTTCAAGGATGGACAATGGGGATCGTACAGACACAACCTCTTGGAAACTTGTGAGTTGACAATTTACAATAATTGGTTTTTCAACTTTTGGTTTGGTTTCCTTTAGTCTTTTATGATTGCTGATGATCAGTGTTCAATGTTGAAGTCAAGAAAAATCTTAATGAGATGATAAAATATGGACTGACTTCTAGAGGGATATAGCATTTATAGCTTGAACTAGAATTGATAATGAAAGCCTACAATTTCAGTGGAGGCAATTAGTGTTCTGTCCTCGAAAAATTATTCTCTCATATCACTATTTATTTATAAAGATCTAACATGAAAATGAACCTATATTAGTATTTCAGATATAGGATTGCAGATTGAATATATTTTTGAGGTCTGTTGCAGTCACTTTGGAGAAGATCAGTGTTTGTATTTCGTATGTGCAAGTCAAACATTGGAAAACTGTAGTAACAAATTTTTAGATGCTATTGAAAAGGCCACTTAAATAGATTTTCTCATATCTTATCTTCAGGCTTGAAAGTTTTGTTTAATTCACCATTGTTCCCAATTGCCCCTCAATTTGCATTATGTAGTGATAGTAAGAGTATTTTCTTAAATCTCAAAAGCTCCTGATAACTCAAGAGTAGAGACCTCCCATGCCTACGTCAACACGTTGACCCGAGGTGACCTTTCAACCCTGAGATGGGTGGCCTCACCTATGACCTACATGACCCCTGAGCAGCTCCCTTCAGATGTTTCCATGTGCAGTGTCTACTATGCATCCCTCAACTTCAGAGATATCATGCTGGCTACAGGGAAGCTGCCACCGGATGCGCTACCTGGTAAGTACTGAAGGCTTTTAGAATGTTTTTTATGGCACCTGCTCTCTAAACAGTGTTCCAACATGTATCGAATCACACATGGAATGATTGCATAATAAGTGAGATGTAGTCTGATTGCTGCAAACAGTTCATTTCCAGTCTTATATGAATAGTACTACTGGGCAATTCCATAAAAACGTGTATGTCCAACTCCATATATGTGTATCAATAAATATATATCATTAAATTTTCTGTCTCTATTTTCTGGTTCTTTTGACAGTCTGTAATGCTCTCAAATGATCATGATTTAGTCAAGTTATGAAGTGAAGTAAAACTTTAGAAAAATGGGGGTCGGATGTACAAAAGAGGTTGATTATTTTAGGGTATTGCCCTCATGGACCGGGGTCCAGATCATAATGGTTTCACTCAATTCATGCAGTCATGCATGTACATGTAAGAAAATTTTGAATAATCTTCTGCATCATTCATAATTTCTCTCCATTGCTGTTGCTTTGCTCCAGAATTCAAAATTGGCCTACTGGTTCAGCAACAATTGCTATTCAGTGTGTTTATCTCTTACACTTCATACAAACAGCTGAACTTGCCCAGAAGGAGTGCATTCTAGGTCTAGAGTTCTCTGGTCGCCTTGGCAACGGGAGACGAGTGATGGGACTGGTACAGAGCGATGGTCTAGCTACTTCCGTAGCGGCAGAGAATCATCTTTTCTTTGACATCCCTGATGCATGGACCCTGGAAGAGGCAGCAACTGTCCCTGTGGTCTACTGCACCGCCTACTATGCACTGGTCGTCCGAGGGCAACTGAGGAAAGGAGAGACCGTGTTGATTCACTCCGGTTCTGGTGGGGTGGGGCAAGCTGCCATCGGTATTGCCCTCAGCTATGGCTGCAGGGTCTTCACAACATGTGGTATGATCTATAACATGTTTTGATTTTCTATGTAATCAAAGTTTGTAAGAGTCTCATCATTGAAGTGCATGTATCTATTCTAGAAAAAGATATTCTGTTTCAGCCCAAATTATTATTTTATTGTTGGGGGCTACATTTCACTACTGTTTGCCTGAATATGGAACATTAGATAAACTTTAACATTGCAATGAATGGGGAATTTAGAGGTCTTTTTTAATTTCCAGGGCTCTTTTGAGCATTACAGCGGTAAATCGCCCCTATATAGCCGCCATGTAATTTTTTCCCTGCTCAAGAACTGGGGTTGTTTCACTTTACAAAGAATTGAAATTATGATATGGTTTTAAAAGAATGAGTTATGAAGATGGAACTTCAATGTTGCCTAAGGCGATTGATTAATTTTCTGCCTTTGTTTAAAAGTCAAGACCATCCCAGAAAAAAGTTGATTTGAATAAGTAGAAAAAAATCAAACAAGAATAATGCTGAAAACTTCATCAAAATCTGATGGAAAATAAGAAAGTTATGACATTTTAAAGTGTCGCTTATTTTTCACAAAACAGTTCTATGCTCAACTCAGTGATATGCAAATGAGAGAGTCGATGGTGTCATTCACTCACTATTTCTTTTGTTTTTTATTGTTTGAATTATACAATATATTTTTTTTGTTTACAGATTTGGAAATTATGACCATCTTGTTTGAACCACAAAATGTTAAAACAATAGAATTCCATATGTTCAGCGAAGAATTAAACATTTTCCACATGACAATGGGGAGAAAATTCAAATATTTCATATAATAAAATACAATAGTGACTCGGAGTGGGTGATGTCATCGGTCCCCTCATTTGCATACTGACCAGGATGTGCATATAACTGTTTTATGAAATTTAGCAAAACTTTAAGATGTCATAACTTTCTTATTTCAGATCCGATTTTGATGAAATTTTGAGTGTTATCCTTGTTTGATTTTTCTCTTACTATTCAAATCATCTTTTTTGGGGGGTGGACTTGTCCTTTAATGTTCATCCATCTCTTATGACTATTCCATACAAATAAGTCTTGTATTCATTTTCATTTTGTAATTGTTCAGCAATGTATAATCAAATGAATTCATTGAAAGGATAGAATGATTTCTGTGGCTCAAAATGATATCACTTGTTAACTTAATCTTCCAGGTACCAAGGAAAAGAGAGACTTCTTGAAGCTTCGCTTCCCGCAGCTGTCTGATGACTGCTTTGCTAACTCCCGTGATCTGACCTTTGAACCTCACATCATGAAAGAGACCAATGGAAAAGGTAAGGTCACATTACTCTCTCTTGTAACATTCATATTTCTTCTTTAGAGTATGTGGCATGCAAAGAAATATAGACCGGGTGGGTGTTTCATAAAGCTGTTTGTGACAAGTGACTTTAAGAACGACTGGTCACCTTTTTTTATTGTGATAAATGGTATGCACCAAATGTTTATTGGTGGTGATTTAGCCTGTAAAAGAGGTTCACCAGTCATTCTTAAAATTGCTCTTAACTTACAAACAGCTCTATGAAATGGCCACTGGGGCTGGTATTTAATTGAGAGTATTGATGGAGTAAGTATTGTATGAAGCAAAATGCTTGTTCTTGTATTCAGATCACTTTCATGTAGTCTAAGGCTAATAATGTGCAATGTGTGTATCCACTTGTGCGTAGGATGCATGACTGCGGGAATGCACATTAATAAATTGCATGCAAGCCAGAGTTAAGTCAGTTAGGGTACTGACTTTAATAGATTTAAGCAAAATACTTGGCAAAAAAAAAAGAATATTGAATACCAAAGTTTGATAAATATTTTACTTAAGCAGAATACTGAGTAAAATGAATTCTGAATTGAATTGACTAACGTTCCAGTGACCTGGATCACAAAGCTTAGCAATTGATTGTAGGGCCAATTTTAACAAGTTATTACACTGATCATTATGTACAATCAATCTTACAAATCAAATTACAATCAATCACAAAGTGGTGTGATACAGAGCCCTGATACTGTTTTGTTGGCTGGTAAAAATTGCACCTAACAAAGAAAAGACACTGACATATGGTAGTAGCTATACAAGTATTTACCCAAAACCAATGAGAGAGCATTATTTTTACAAATATGCTGTACTTGCATTTGTTTGTATTGAATGGTCAATATACATTTTGGTCATTTTGGTTTCTTTTCATGAGCAACACATGTTTCAGTTTCACTAGAAGAAATAGTGAAGTTCCATTATCTCATGGTAGCCACTAAAGTTTAATCTGAAAATTGATTATGCAGAGAATCCCATTCCATCTAATATGCCAACTAGGCACCCAGCAAGAAGTCAGAAGATCCCATTATTTGTTTTTGGTGGTATGAATTGGCCAGGATTTGATTCCACAACCCCCATCCATGAGGCGATTGCTCAAACCTCTGAGCCTGATTAATCAACCTTTTCTAATTGTTTTTTTCAAATTTTTCATTGCAGGTGTTGATGTTGTGCTGAATTCACTTGCCGCAGAGAAGTTAGAAGCGAGTCTGAGGTTACTGGCCATGCATGGACGGTTCCTGGAGATTGGAAAGTATGATCTTTCACAGAATACTGGACTGGGTAAGATATCGTTTAATGCCTAGAGATCCTGGGAGCATTTCATGAAGAGTTTTGTTCATGATTTTCACTGACCTTTATGCTCTCACCCAATAAGATGCTAGGATTTTCAGTAGCTTTTCACATCTCTTGATGAAAAAACTCTACATGAAACACTCCCCTGTTGTGCTAATCAATTTTTTATTTTTATGGAGCATATATTTCTTGTGCTTTGATTGGTACACAGAATATTTGTTTGGCTATCAGCAGGGCATTTCATCAAAGTTCGTCACCTGACCAGAAGTCAGATCTGACAACTATCTATGGTTTGATTGGCTGAGAAGCACAGGTGTCTGACCATTACTATGGCAACCATCAGACAATGTCAATCTTTCAAAACTGTGCCCAAGAAAAGAACACTAAGGGATATGGAGAATTGTTTCTGCATATTTCCACATGAGAAATAAAAATAATCACTTCAATTCATATTCAACGTACAAGCTATCAAACCAATTATCCAGAATATCAAAAATTTTGAACAAAAAGAAGCTCATATATTAAGGAATCATGCCATGAAAAAGTTAGTATAATGAAAATGCCTGTTTGATTTCATATTTTATTCTGTGAAAACAGCTTGATTCCTTGGTAATGAATGTATAGAAAATCATAGGACTGTAAGTGCTCAGATAATTTTACAGCCATATTTTACTCGCATCAACTTGTAACAGGAAAGGCAAGACTCAAAATTACCACCCTAACCATAAAAATGTTGGAAATGGTAAGACATTGCAGAATATTACCTTTCAAATTTTACAATTTTTACTTGCCCTTTACTAAAATGATAAATAATAATATATGAACAGTGAGAGCAAACGATGGCAAAGTCAAATCAGTCTTTGAGAAACATCATTCTGTGATTGTCATGAACTAATCTTTCATCTCAGGCATGGCCTTGTTCTTGAAGAACACCTCCTTCCATGGCGTGCACTTGGACCGGCTAATGGACGCCGGCAACCCGGATTGGCCGACCGTCGCTCACCTCATGAAGGATGGCATTGCATCGGGAGTAGTGCGCCCTCTCCAGGCCACCACATTCCAACGAGATGACGTGGAAACAGCATTCCGTTTCATGGCTCAAGGAAAGCATATTGGAAAGGTTCTAATACAGGTAAGCAAATGTTTGCTCCTCGTAATCCCTCCAACCACTAAGCTAAAAATGAAACAACATGAATCATTTACTTTCATAATATTTCTCATTGAAGTAGCAGAATATGCAACCAGAAATACAGTGGTGCTAACAAAATAGTGAACTCCACCAGAAAATAAACATATTTCAAATGTTCAAGTTCTGCCATGTTTTAGATATTTAATTGTGAAGTCAGGTGATGAAATATTACATTCAATGAAGTTCATTTCTCTGGGCTTGCCAAACATGTAGTGTTGTTGTCTACATTCAACACTCGGCATGAAGGAGTGCATTATCCGGTGGGGTTCACTAACTTTTTAGCACCACGGTAAAACATTAATTTTCATATCTCCTTTTCAATCTTTTGTTTTTTTATAGGTCAGACCAGAGGAGCAGGAGAAGATGGTGGCGCCCTTGCCTCAAAAGTTCTCCGCTGTGGCCAAAAACAACTGCCACCCTTGCCGAGTATATATCATCACTGGTGGTTTGGGAGGCTTTGGTCTTGAGCTTGCCCAGTGGCTGGTAGACAGAGGTGAGAGTTAATGATAGTTGTAATAATGATGATGATGATGATGATAATGAATAATGATGATAATAATGATAATGATAATAATAATAATAATAATGATAATGATGATAGTGAAAATAATGATAATAATGATGATAATGAAAATTATGATAATAATGATGATGATGATAATAATAATAGTAGCAATATAGTGTCCTTGCCAAAGTAATAGTGGTTCACTGCTCTTACACAGTGATTAGGAACAGAAAACGATAATACATGTGAAGATTATTGTTTAAAAAGCATAGTTTTGAGATAAAAATCTTATTTACTTGGCTTTATTAGCTACTCTTCCAGTGGGCCTGCGTTTATATTATGTCATTATTCAATAAACTTTACACATGCAAAGAATTTTCTCTTGATTACTCATTTTGCAATGATAACTCTTCATCTTCACCAGATATACTGGCAATATATGTTTCTTGATATGTTTATGACATATATTGTTCATCATCACCATTGTCTTCATAAATTCTCATTTAATAAACCCGTCAGGAGCCAAGAACCTTGTATTGACATCCCGTTCTGGGGTAAGGACTGGTTACCAGGCCCATCGTGTTGCCTGCTGGGAGGAACAAGGCATCAGGGTTCTTGTTTCCAAGAGGGATGTCAGCCGACAGGAGGAGGCGGAACTTCTCATCCGGGAAAGCCAACAGATGGGAGTTATTGGTGGCATATTCAACTTGGCAATGGTTAGTCTTTGATATTATTTGTGGGAGGGGGGGGGGGCTGAAGAAGGGGCGTTAATATGGTGATTGATGCTTGGTCTCATCTCATTTAGTCAATGTCAAGTTTGCCTTCTAGCCATGAGGCTGCTTTGTTTGATTTGCCTTGTTCCCCATTGCTTGTTTTCTTTTGATTTTGAATATCAGCTACACCCATATTGTCTGTGGAGGTAAATTGCCACTTTTAGTTTTGGTTGTGAAATCACAATGTGGTAGAAATCGTTAAATTGTTCTTTGCAAATGTTGATTTTAATGTACCTCAGAGTTAATATTTATTAGATTGATCAAATTGATATTTATTAGATTGACCAAAAGAAAATATGAGCTGCAGTCACCAAGGTGACTTCCAAGGAATACTTAAAGGAGAATGAAACCCTTGAAACCAGCTGAATCCATATAAAAGAGAAAAATCAAAGAAACATATTGTTGAAAGTTTGAGGAAGATTGAATGAATAATAAGAAAGTTATGAGCATTTGAAAATTGAGATCACTAATGCCATGTAGATCCTCCCATTGGCAATGCAACCAAGATCTGTGATGTCACACACGTACAACTCCCTCATTACTTTAGTACTTATTTCACTTATATTCTCACTTTTATAGAGTCTATCACAAGGTGAGGTGTTCTCTTTATGAGATGACGAGTACAGAGGTTTCACAACATTATATCAATGTCAATGATGAATCGTTTGTCATATGATTAGAATGAGCAAAAAGAGATGTTTTGGGGTACATTTTCTATGAGGCGCCGAATGTACCAATATTATATAGAACAATTATTTGTTATATAATCATTATTTATTAAATAATAACTATTATTTATATATAATTTACATTTTATTTGTAAATAACTACTATTATATAAAATATCATTTCTAATTATTTATATATAATTCCAAGTAATACTTCATTATTTGTAAATAATAATAGTTCGACATTCCATTATTTATAAATAATGATTATTTGTTTTTCATTATTTATAAATAATGATTATTTGTTTTTCATTATTTATAAATAATGATTATTTGTTTTTCATTATTTACAAATAATGATTATTTGTTTTTCATTATTTATAAATAATGATTATTTGTTTTTCATTATTTATAAATAATGATTATTTGTTTTTCATTATTTATAAATAATGATTATTTGTTTTTCATTATTTATAAATAATGATTATTTGTTTTTCATTATTTACAAATAATGATTATTTGTTTTTCATTATTTATAAATAATGATTATTTGTTTTTCATTATTTATAAATAATGATAATTGGTTTTTCATTATTTATAAATAATGATTATTTGTTTTTCATTATTTACAAATAATGATTATTTGTTTTTCATTATTTATAAATAATGATTATTTGTTTTTCATTATTTATAAATAATTTGTTGAGTTTTCCATTATTTATAAATAATGATTATTTGTTAAATAATGAAAACGTCTACTTCATTATTTATAAATAATTTTTTCGAGTGCACCATTATTCTCATTATTTATAAATAATCATTATTTAATGTTCGAGTTTTCCATTATTTATAAATAAAGATTATTTGTTAAATAATGAAATATCTACTTCATTATTTATAAATAATAATTTTGTTTCAATATCCCATTAATCATTATTTATAAACAATTTTTACAGTTTGCCATTATATACAAATAATCATTATTTATATACAAATAACCATTATTTATTAAATAATGCCATTATTTATTAAATAATGCCATTATTTATTAAATAATGCCATTATTTATTAAATAATGGAAAACTCGCTATAACATGCAAATGTGGGACCGCCCATGATATGAATATTCATGATGCGATTTCCTTTTTCGTGATTTTTCTTCACAAATTTTTGTCCATTTCCTCTTCATAATGACATTTCTTGAAGCAATTTTCTAGGGATATGGTCTGATTGTAATATTCTTCATTTTCTATATAACTTCGTCTTCGTAGAAATATCAAAAAGTGTAATTTTATACGATTTTTCCTACAGTTCACAATCCCCATAGGCGCGCGTGTACGGTAGGGACAACCGGTGAATCGACGGAGTGCTCTTCATCGAAATACTACGTTGGTTGGTCCCCGGAAGTGGCGGGCGGAATTTAGCCCGAATCCTCGATGGAAGTCGATCAAGTGCATATGAGCTGAGAGAGTGAAATATCAGTGTACTTGTACAGGCCCTTCTACTTTTTATAAATATTTCTTGTTGCTTTTTTTGTTAAGTTAATTTTTCCTGGTGTAGAGATAAGTTTCAGTTCTAATAATGCACTTCAAATACATTTTGGAGTGTCTGTTTGAGGCGTTTGGGGCGATTTCACCCTGGCCCCAAAATGCTCGCAACGACAATACGGGGGCATGATGACCCCTAAATTTTTAAAAACTTATTTTTCTATTGAAAATTATCACAAAATTCACCAAAAGTGTGCACGAAAGCCTTCGTATTTCACTTTTAAAACTCCAAAAAGTGCCCAAATGACAAGCTTGGTCGCTTCGCTGTGTCGTTTTCAACTTGAGAAAGTTTACGCGTCTGCTTCCCCCCCCCCCTCCTCCGAAAGAAATTATGTATACGGCCATGCTCTAAAGAGCCTGGCACATTGATTTATGTATACTTCATTTTCATTATTTTTATCTCATTATCATCATGGCCTTACGCATAATTTTTTCCGGGGGGGGGGGGGGTGGGGGGAGCAGGACGCGCGTAAACTTTCTCATAAAAATCTTGAAAAAGCGAAGCGACCAAGCTTGTCATTTGAGCTTGGTCGCGTCGCTGTCTCGCTTTCAAGATTTTTTGAGAAACTTTACGCGCGTCCTAGCTGCTCCCCCCCCCCCCCCGGGTAAAAATTCTGTGTAAGGCCATGTTGATAATGAGATAAAAATAATGAAAATGAAAGTATACATAAATCAATGTGCCAGGCTCTTTAGAGCATGGCCGTATACATAATTTCTTTCGGAGGAGGGGGGGGGGGGAAGCAGACGCGTAAACTTTCTCAAGTTGAAAGCGACACAGCGAAGCGACCAAGCTTGTCATTTGGGCACTTTTTGGAGTTTTAAAAGTGAAATACGAAGGCTTTCGTGCACACTTTTGGTGAATTTTGTGATAATTTTCAATAGAAAAATAAGTTTTTAAAAATTTAGGGGTCATCATGCCCCCGTATTGTCGTTGCGAGCATTTTGGGGCCAGGGTGAAATCGCCCCAAACGCCTCAAACAGACACTCCAAAATGTATTTGAAGTGCATTATTAGAACTGAAACTTATCTCTACACCAGGAAAAATTAACTTAACAAAAAAAGCAACAAGAAATATTTATAAAAAGTAGAAGGGCCTGTACAAGTACACTGATATTTCACTCTCTCAGCTCATATGCACTTGATCGACTTCCATCGAGGATTCGGGCTAAATTCCGCCCGCCACTTCCGGGGACCAACCAACGTAGTATTTCGATGAAGAGCACTCCGTCGATTCACCGGTTGTCCCTACCGTACACGCGCGCCTATGGGGATTGTGAACTGTAGGAAAAATCGTATAAAATTACACTTTTTGATATTTCTACGAAGACGAAGTTATATAGAAAATGAAGAATATTACAATCAGACCATATCCCTAGAAAATTGCTTCAAGAAATGTCATTATGAAGAGGAAATGGACAAAAATTTGTGAAGAAAAATCACGAAAAAGGAAATCGCATCATGAATATTCATATCATGGGCGGTCCCACATTTGCATGTTATAGCGCGTTTTCCATTATTTAATAAATAATGGCATTATTTAATAAATAATGGCATTATTTAATAAATAATGGTTATTTGTATATAAATAATGATTATTTGTATATAATGGCAAACTGTAAAAATTGTTTATAAATAATGATTAATGGGATATTGAAACAAAATTATTATTTATAAATAATGAAGTAGATATTTCATTATTTAACAAATAATCTTTATTTATAAATAATGGAAAACTCGAACATTAAATAATGATTATTTATAAATAATGAGAATAATGGTGCACTCGAAAAAATTATTTATAAATAATGAAGTAGACGTTTTCATTATTTAACAAATAATCATTATTTATAAATAATGGAAAACTCAACAAATTATTTATAAATAATGAAAAACAAATAATCATTATTTATAAATAATGAAAAACAAATAATCATTATTTGTAAATAATGAAAAACAAATAATCATTATTTATAAATAATGAAAAACCAATTATCATTATTTATAAATAATGAAAAACAAATAATCATTATTTATAAATAATGAAAAACAAATAATCATTATTTGTAAATAATGAAAAACAAATAATCATTATTTATAAATAATGAAAAACAAATAATCATTATTTATAAATAATGAAAAACAAATAATCATTATTTGTAAATAATGAAAAACAAATAATCATTATTTATAAATAATGAAAAACAAATAATCATTATTTATAAATAATGAAAAACAAATAATCATTATTTATAAATAATGGAATGTCGAACTATTATTATTTACAAATAATGAAGTATTACTTGGAATTATATATAAATAATTAGAAATGATATTTTATATAATAGTAGTTATTTACAAATAAAATGTAAATTATATATAAATAATAGTTATTATTTAATAAATAATGATTATATAACAAATAATTGTTCTATATAATATTGGTACATTCGGCGCCTCATAATTTTCAGTGTCCAAAAGGGGAGAGTTGTCCAGTTTTGGACACTGAAAATATACCCCAAAACATCTCTTTTTGCTCATTATAATCATATGACAAACGATTCATCAATGATATAATGTTGTGAAACCTCTGTACTTGTCCTCTCATAAAGAGAACACCTCACCCTGTGATAGACTCTATAAAAGTGAGAATATAAGTGAAATAAGTACTAAAGTAATGAGGGAGTTGTACGTGTGTGACATCACAGATCTTGGTCGCATTGCCAATGGGAGGATCTACATGGCATTAGTGATCTCAATATTCAAATGCTCATAACTTTCTTATTATTCATTCAATCTTCCTCAAACTTTCAACAATATGTTTCTTTGATTTTTCTCTTTTATATGGATTCAGCTGGTTTCTAGGGTTTCATTCTCCTTTAATAGTGGTTTGCTATATACGTCAATGTCACCATGGAAGTTACCATTAATTACAAATTAACATCAATTGTAAGTTAAATGTTACTGTAGAAGACCCTGACGATGATGATCCACAGCATTTATATTGCGCAATATATAAAGAAAAAATTTAATTGGTGCAGGCTCATCCAATAAGTTAATTACTGCAAATCTGCTAAAAGACCCTGATCCACCATATCTGCAATAGATATCAATTCTATCCAACCTCCTTTCTGTTTGATTAAATTCAAGGTACTGAGGGATGGTCTCTTTGAGAACCAGACACCAGAAACCTTCCAACAATGCTGCAACCCAAAGGTCAAAGGCACAGTGAACCTTGACCTTGTGACCCGACAGCTGTGCGGCCAGGAGCTGGAGTGGTTCGTCATGTTCTCATCGGTCAGCTGTGGACGTGGCAATGCTGGACAGAGCAACTATGGCTTTGCTAACTCCTCAATGGAGAGGGTGTGTGAAAGGAGAAGGGAAGATGGACTTCCAGGTAAGGAATTGCTATTCATTTGCCACCTTCCATCAAGGTGTTTATTTGTTGGATGATGACATGGATACTGATGAAATGAGTGGTTGGTAGGCATTTCTTCTTATGGGCCCTGCTGATTTTTGTTATTTGTGTATTGGCCACAAGGCACTCCTTGAATGATGTAAAGGCTTGAATCAGAGCAATAAAATTATATTGTCTTTAAGTTTAAACTGATTTTTATGATGGTTTTGGTTTCAAATATTTCATTCACAGATGAAGGAAACATTGCATATTTGCCAATGATGTAACATGTAATTGCCAAGTAGGATAATCACTAATGTCTACAATATCGTTCTTTTGTGTGGCAGGTTTAGCAATTCAATGGGGAGTTATTGGTGATGTCGGCGTTGTTGTCGATACCATGGGTGGCAATGAAACTGTGATCGGTGGATGTGTGTCTCAACGAATGCCATCTTGTCTAGCGACCCTTGACGGCTTCCTGTCACAGTCAAGCCCTGTGGTTTCCTCGATCGTGCCTGCGGAGCGTGTGGATGCAACCAGCAGTCAAGGTTCCAGTGTGAGCCTCGTTGACTCTGTAGCACACATCTTGGGTCTGAGTGACCCTGGAAGCGTTAGCCAAGATGCTTCCCTATCTGACCTTGGTCTGGATTCCTTGATGGGGGTGGAAGTCAAACAGACCCTGGAGAGGGACTACAGCATCCAGATGGGAATGAAAGAACTGCGCCAACTCACCATGCGCAAGTTGGCTGACCTTTCCTCTGGCGGCAACTCATCCACTCCCGGAGTGGACGCCGTAGATGCTCCAGCTGCAGCAAACGATGCCGATGAAGGCAAGCAGTTTGCCAAAGTCTTCAGCAACTCTCCATCGATGCTTTCCGCCTCTGACAAGGACACTGTCATCAAGATGAACGACATCTCCAATGAGAATCTCTTTCCAGTGTTTCTCCTGCATCCTATTGAGGGCTCGCTCTCCATATACATTGAGTTTGCCAAGCAGATACCTCTGCCCTGCTACGGGGTGCAGTTCACACCTGCCGTTCTCAACAAATCCATTCCAGAAATGGCAGCATACTATGTGGAACAGATCAGGAAGGTCCAAAGACACGGTCCATATCGCTTTGTTGGTTTGTCCTACGGTGCATGCTTGGCTCTTGAGATGGCCTTCATTCTAGAAGCTTCTGGTGAAGAGGTCAATCCCTTGATCTCTCTTGATGGGGCACCTGCTTACCTGTCATGCCACACTGACTTCTTCCACAAGAAGTTCTCAGGAGAGAAGACAAAAGATGGGAAGGAACTTGGAAAGGATGCCAGCAAAGATGTCGGCAGCCTTCTGACTTTTGCTATGCAACATACGCAAGCCAAATGGCAAGAGGTATGTCCATTTCTAAAATACTTGTATACTTATAAACTCCTAAAGATACCTAGTAGAGCCAGTCAAAATAATGAAATGTTAATTGCAATTGTATAGAATCACTAGTAAGTAGTAGTAAACACATTCTGAGAATTTCTTTTTGAAATGAGAGCTTTTTCATAATATTCCTTTTGGGGTTAGTTCATGAAATTTCAACAAAAAATTATGCCCTTGTTGTAACATGGTTATTCAAAGAAAAATGTGCAAATGATAATTTGTTTCATTCCCTTTCATGCTCTTCATCATTATTTTATATCCCAGCTGAAAGAACAGCTTATGGACTTGAAAAGATCTGACGCCCAGTATGATCTGGTGAAGTCAAAGATCACGGAGGCCCAGCCCGATCTGAGCCAAGAGGACATTGTGTTCTCCATGGAGGGGTTTGTTCAGAGGACCAAGTCATGCCTCGGCTACAACCCCAAGGGGAAACATCAAGGAGACATCATCTTTGTGAAGGCATCGCATGGGTCAGAGATCATGTCTGCATATGGATTGAGTGAGGATTATGAACTAGGCAAGGTGAGAATGTCTGCTTTATGATTGGCTTATAAAGATATCTATAACTTCTATTTAATGTGGACCTAGGAATGATGTATATATAACCTGCCTGTTATTATTGGAGAATAAATTATTTATGAATGATAATAACGTGATATTTTGCTTTTTATGTAGCACTTTGATACATTTTATCTAAGCAGTTTACAGAATGGTTATACACCAGTCATTGTCTTGGATTCAATTACTGCTCCATACATAAAATGCACCATCTCCATTCCATCGGGATCCAGATGCAATTTCACAAGTCCACACTTGCCAATCTAATTTATTGAGGTTTCAACCTACAGGGTACCCATTGACTTTGGTGGGGAGTGGCAAATGTAGATAAGTGTCTTGCTAACTTGGAATTTAAGTGTGACTTTTTAGTGCAATTTTTTCAGACTTCTTAATGTAACAATGCCCTTATCTTTTCAATCAAAGAATTGTTCAAGATAAAGCATCAACATTGCTTTGCAGTCACATAAAGGTACTCTGCAGTCAATATACATACAGGTCTACATGTTTAACACGAATGTTACCCCATCTCTTGTTTTCCTATCTGTAGTACTGTACTGGGAAGCTTCACATCAGTGTAGCAGAGGGAGAACATGGCAGCATTCTTCAGGGACCTGGACTTGCCACCATTATACCTACAGTCAAGCAAGCCCTTGGCATTCTGGAATAAAGAGCCCAAAGCTATCCAATCCTGGCCAAACAATCCTTGCCAGCAGCATGTTTACATTCATGTTTTATTTGATATGTTACCATGGTTAGCTTGATGAATTGAAAAGGTAATTATTTTTTATAATCATTCCATGCTTCGAGCTAGGTATGGAGTTTTTCCAACATCTCATGATATATGAAGGACTATTTATATATTGATATTATTCTTATATGTTTGGATTTGATATTATTTGCACACAATTCTTTTTTGCTTGAAATCTTCTTATTCCAAGTCCTGATGAAATATATGTTTATATTTAGTATTCATATGTAAATTTGATGTGTGCCATTTAGTTTGAGCAAGAAGTGTAATGATTCTTTGAGAATCATAAAAAAACTTTTCACTTTTCACATTTTTTCTCATTTCATAGTAAAATAGCCTATAGTTGTTATAAGTACCTGTATGTGCAAGAATTTATGGTTCATTATCTAAATGTTATTCAGTTGTTTTAAACAAGAACAAAAAAGTAAACATTTAACTTTGATAAAATCAACCTGCAATTATGTCATAATGACAGAAATTATCCTTCTAGTTTATAAATTTCAAGTTATTACTGAATATTTGTATTTTGTATTCTTAAGTGGATACATTTAATGCCTGATAAAAGCCAAGGTTAATCAAATCATTTCATCCTTTCTTCTGAAATTAAGTGTAAACACATTCCAAAAAATATAACTCACCTGATATTAAGGGAATTATAATTGGTTTTTTATTAAACAGAAAGTTGTAAGTAAGGAATTATTTGTCCTACTATTAATATTCTATATTATCAAAATTTTAATGTTTACTTACTCTCATATATCTGAAATTACATCGCATATCTATTGTACAGGGTGATTTGTATTTTTTATATTTATATCATACTATACCTGATATATTGAAAAATCAAATTTATTATGTCACAAACTCAAAATGGTAGACCTATTTATTATACAATGTAGCAATATTTTGATATTTTTGCCCTGTATATAAAGGTCCAGTCATATTGTGCTTTGCAAGCCGTGTGGGTGGTGTTGCAACTCAAATTTCAATAATTTGATTTGGTTACCCAATGTCACATTAAAACTAACATCAATTAATGTATTTTGTGTCACAGGTAGAAATTTTTTTTATTGAAATTTCAAAATCATTTCAAATTGTTATTGCTGATCATGTGAAGATATATAAAATTGATAAATGGGAGAATATGTAGATGTTGATTTTTTTAACATAGAATTGTGAACATTTATGATTTATACTTTGTTTTGTTTATTTTAAATTTACTGGTATTTTCTACTTATGTCTCAAATAACTTATGACATGCTATTGAAATATGAGATGTTTTTTTCCTTTCATTTTTTTTCAGTGCTTAAAAGCATTTGTTTGTTGGTTCTTACATTTTTATGTTAGTTTTACTTCAGGCATTTATTGTGAGACAGTATTATTGTAAGATAATTTACTACCTAAGACTTATGGATCACTTCACTCTTTTGATACAAGCTGCCAGTGTGTAGAGTTTGGGCGAGTGTTTGGATGATATCAACTTCTTGGTTGGCATTAAAAATGTCCAGGAAAAAAGTTCCACAGAATTAATATTCACCCATAATTCAGTCAAAGGAACCCATAAGTTTTCATGTATATTAATTCCAGTGCATCATATTTACATAAAAATTAACTTCTAGGGACCCTTGTTTTTCCACATTTTAAGAAGTTCCAGGGACACGTACTTTCATGCCGAGCCCCATATAATTGACTTGCCAGTGGCACATACCTACCACCCTCCCCCCTCCCACAGGGATAATACAGATGAATTAAGTAGCTAAACTGTGTGAATGGAGTAAGTAGTAGTATTAGTAGATGATGTTGTAGTAGTAGAACAGTAAAAAGAGCAAACTGACTTTTTTGCCTTTTGAGAAACTTGATTGTGATATGAAGGAAACTGATTAATAATGAAGTTCCTGATTACAAAAAATATCTCACTTCCAAAGCAACATATTAACAATTATGTTACATTCCTTTTAAATGACAGGTTTGCCTTCTTATTTTCATGTTCAAGGTACCTGTAAGTTTGTGTGTGTAAATCATTGTTAGTATGTTTAAATTTACTTAGATATGAAGTAGTTAAGCGCAAAACAAATATTATGTCTGTAAACCTAGGTTACGGTCACAATGGAGTAAATGCAGTTGGTATAAATTAATGTTTCAATCTATGTGTGTGAAAATATGAATTCAAAATACTGAGATCATAGTTGAAAGTAGGTTTAGAATTCCCTCGCTCTTTCTCATGCTTTTCTAATTTATTTTGGTCAAGAACATGCTGTCATAATGTCTATAAAATTTGTATCTAATTTTCACTGCTCTTTTGTACTTGCTTGATCAATTGGTATGAAAAGACATTTCATTGTGTCAATTTGTAAGTACAAGATATTACAGTAAAGATATTACAACTTTCAATAGACTGAAGGTGTTAATGGTCACATCTTTTGTACTGCATAAATTTATTCATCAGTTTTTAACAAGCTAAGCTATAGTCATTTGAAGGGGGTAAGAGTGATTCTATTACAGGTTGAATTGTCCATTACAGTCATTTATCATTGTTTTTTTTTGTTTAAACTGATAAATACTTTGTGGTAATACATGTATGTATTTAGTTATGTTCTATAAAGATGAAGTCATATTCAAAATTGATAGATGTGTTCAGTTACCAATATATGTGACAGAATATTTCTGTTTTTATTTCATTTTTATTTCAGAAATGGCTACCTTGTTGAAAATGATTAGCAGTGCAAAGAAAAAGTTTTGTAGTTGTTTGATATTGGAATGGTTATGATGATTTAGAATTGATTGTCTTTTCATAGTCATGGAATTCCTTAATTTGAATCTCATTCCAGATTTATGTTCTATTGGTTATATATTAGTTACAGTTCTACCAAATAACATTCATTCTTAATGGAAAAGAATCAGAATAGAAATAAAAGCCCTCTGTGGCAACGATGGAAAAAACAAACAAACATAATCTCATACGTTTCGTTAAGTATTGCATCATGTAAACTGATAGTAAATTTCTTCATTGGTTATTGTGTGTACATCAAAACCTGGGGCCTGTTTCATAAAACCTCAGTGTTATAATGACAAATTTGCAATAACAGTTTAAAGCGACTGAAATCCTTCAACTTGATTTGCTGATCATAAACCTGTTGTAGAAACCGTGCATTATAACCACTTTTAATGAAACGGGTCCCATGCCCAGAAACCGGCAATAAGAAACATAATTCACATAGAGAGATTGAGGGGGTGTGGTCCTGAAGAGCTGGGGGGGGGGGGGTAGAAGATTGAAGGAGAAAAGGAGAGAATGATTGGAAGGAGATATATAACAGGACAAAACTATTAGATTCTAATTAGAAAGGAATTATTGTTCCTTCCTTGCTCGTGACATATCGAACTATTGCATAATCAATCGAAATTTATTAACTCTTATGTCGCTTACTTTGGGGAAAAAAAACACCCAGTACTTTACGTTGACCCAGAAATAGTTCGCGGAAAGAAAGAGAATAGGGAACATAATAGAGTTTGTTAAAAGAGGAGGAGGGGGGATCATTGAGGGTTGTTTTTAAACGTGTAACCAGATCATGAATCAAATAGGTCAAGTACGCGTGTCTGTAATCCATTGACTTGGTGATCGGTGATGGTTTAAATTCTTCCAGCGGGACAAGCATCGCTTACTCTCATCCGTCTCCCTTGACAATGAACGTTTCTAAATAATAAGGGTGGAGTTCCGAAAACGAGGCGAATTTATCTGGTGAGGTATAATCCCTGCTATTGTTGTAAACCATCCGTTTGAGATAGAATTGAATTCAAGGATTAACGTTAACACAATTAAATTCGATGGATCGATAACTGATTCAAGATCGGGTTCAGGTTTAAGAGGGGATTAAGAAAAGGGAAGACATCGCAGGGGGAGTGAAAAGGCATTTCACCCCGAATATCCTGCAGAATACAGGCCTACGAAGCTCCGTTGGTGAATGGAACTATGAGTGAAAAAAATAATCGATATCCAAATTACTGCTTACCGTATTTAGCCCCAGGAATAGGCTTAACCACAACGGAAGCAGGCCCAGGCCTCACCCCCCCCTCTAAAAAAGTGGAAGAAAATTATTTTGCTATTGCAAATTTTCGCATAAAGTCCATCCTCCCTCCCTCCCTCCCTTCTTTCTTTCTTTCTTTCTTTTAATTTTTTTTTTTTTATATCTTTCTTTCTCTCTTTCTCTCTTTTTCCTTTTTTCCTCTATATCCTCCATTTAATTTGCCAACTGGTACATGAATTTTCCCCATACCCCCACCCCCCTCTGGCTATACGGCTCTGACTCAGTCCCCTCTTTTGCATACCGACCAGGATGTGCATAATATTAATTTAATATTAATTCAAATCAACTTTTTGTTTGGTGGACTTGTCCTTTAATATTCTCAACATTCATTGTTCATAATAATTTTGAAAAGCCCATGCACACAAATAAATCTCGGCCCATAACAACACTGATGTTAAATTGAGTTAAATAGTTTTTATTTTCAAAAGGAAAAAACAACAACAACGGAGCCAATGTACGACAGATTGACAGACAGCAAATATACATTAAATATATAAATTAAACAAGTATATAGTTAACACTTTGGCGTATCTAAGTACATGTAGTGTTAAGGAAACGATAAAACATATATTTGTAGAAAATTGCTGCTGTGACATTTATAATACACGGAGGCCTAGATATGCATAAATGAAAGTACGGATTTTTAAAGCTAAAATCTCAGAGAGCCTATTAAGGCCGCCGCACACCTTATGAATGGTCCTTGCGACCCGATTTGGAATAGAAAGGGGAACATGGAACATCTTACTAATACACGTACAAATATTTATGTTCAAACCTGTGACTATACTACCATCCTTATTAGAATATAAAAGCAAAATGAATATCTAGTCGTAATAACGTCATAGCAATCGTACGACCGGCTATGATTTGAAACCAAAAGGCATTTACTAAAAAAAAAAATTAAGGCATATAATCATCCAAAATTGTTTTAGTAGCATTCTTACAGTTAATTTGCACCTGATATAAAGGTATAATTTTCATTCGTATTTTCATGAAATAAGCAAAATGCGATTTGTTCCAAAATCGAGTCGTGTGCCAGTCGTAAGGTGTGTGGTGGCCTCCGGGTGGCCTTTAGAATATTTCTGTGTTTTAATGAACCGTAGGCCATTTTTTAGTATATAGTAGAGCTAAGCTTAACGTTACGATATCATTTCTAAGCTGCATAAGGCGGCATATCGCAACTTATTCAGAACCGAAAGGAGTATCTCCATGGAAGATCGTTTCTTCAGCATCTTTAACGGCTTGTATATAGAGACGCGGTTTTCCCATTAAACAAATCATTTGATACTACATTGCACATGACTTGTATAGCAAAGCCAATGATAAATGTATACAGATGAAATAATGAATTAAGTTGAAAAATGTATAATAAAATGGAGAGTAAATTATGAATCATCCATTGGACTTCAAAATACCGAAAAGTGCACAGTGTCAAATATTGATATATGTTAATTATCGATACTTCACACATATAAAAAAAATACCGGGCATGGTGCCGTCGTCGAGTGGTCTGGTCACCTTACTACACATTAGTATAAGGGCCGGTTTTAATATCCGGTATATGGTATTCAAGCCCCTGAGCATAACATTTGTTTATGATACATTTCTTTTTAATCATGCTTTTTATGGATAACTAATTCATATACATAATAGCGACGATTATACGTGCTTAAGATAATACTAGTACGTATAAGTTCTGCAAAGATCCACTTGAATGAGGATCCCACCTAAAAAAAGGGTCCTGGATTTTTTTTACACACAATAATGTCTGATATCAATTTCTTTAATAACCATTTAATATAAATTTCTTATCTACTGAAATATTGTTAGTAACATATCCAAGAAAGCAATGTATGGCTGAATATCAACATGCTTTCTTAGGCATATCAAAACCATATATACATTTTCGTATTTGAAAATGTTTTCATAACTTTTTGCTAGCTTTTAATAATGTTTTGTGCAACCTGGATTCACGGGTATGTGAACATAAGGGAAATACATAGACAAGTGAAACATTAAAAAAAAGCCAAATTACAGATTATATTTTGCGGTTTATAAGATTTTGGTTTGCGTTATTGTGGTAGTGTGATTATCATTGATCAGGAAAGTGTACAGTCCCATAGATATCACGGATATACAGTATGTTAATGATCGATATTCAGACATGAATAAGACCGGGTATGCATGTGCCCTGGTCGAGTGGTATATGGTCACCCTGCACATAATTACTATAAGGGCCTGATTCAACCTCCGGCACGGCACTTCAGCCCCTGAGCATAACATTTTGCATGGATCATATATATTACTTTTTCGTCTGTATTGATAATTATATGCATGTACATAATCAGATAGCGACGTTGAGCACAGGTTTAAACATACTTACAATAATGGAAAGATCCACTTAAGTAAGGATTTTGTGTAAGCCAACAGCCAGATATTCTACTTTATGAACATGAATAATAATTTTAAAAATCTGATCTTGTGCACCGGTTGCATTAAGACAAAGGAGAAAATTGGTGTTTCAAACAGACAAGTTTTATAATCAGTTGAAACTTTCACTTGCTAAATCGGCAATAGACCAATTTCATTTGAAGATTTTCTATATAATTATTGATGCAGTTATTTATTGCCAAATGTGTTATTACTTTTGGGGATCAAAACTTGACTTGAAAGCAATCACAATTATTTTCTTGCAATCCCGCTTGCAACACCTCTTCGTGTTACTTCCCATTTCATGATGCAGGCGCTCTACCACTATAACAGGTGTCAGGTGATCAACATTAATTGAACTAAAGACATTCAAATAAATCTTTGTTTGCATCTAGGTTAGCCGATGAAATTATACACTAATTATACATGTATATCTATAATATGAAACGTTGTCGCCCCGGATACAGTAAAGGTAAGTTTAATTCCTTATTAGGGAGAATGTATTGTAATGTCATCATTATGCAGTTGATTGTGAATCAATGAAGCACTTCTTTATCACAAAAGATCTATGAATTGAAACCTATGACATTAAAATACAAAATCAATAGTGTGTGATATGGCTTCCCAGGCGTGGTTCTAGACTAAATATTTTTTGGGGTATGGGGGGGGGGGGGCTTCTGGGGGCTTGAGAAAATTTCGACGTTGGTTTATTCAATACAATGAAAATGGCCTATTGTATAAACCCTATATTTCTAATATTATGCGAAGGAGCGTAGCGACCGATGAAAAAAAAATTACATTTTGAAAAATTTAGAATTTTTCTTCTATAACATTCATCAGGGCCTGATGGTTGTAATAGATTTAAATGAGGGCATTTAACGATTAAGGGGGGGGGGTAGGAATGGTTATCTTGAAATGTGTTTGCGTTGTTACTCTCTCCAGGCGCATTAAAGAGCTATGCAAATTTAGAGACTTTGACCGTAAAAAAGGTACACGGCAGGAGACCCCTTAAATATATTACGAGGGAATATGGTGACCAGAGAGAACTTTTTGAAGTGAAACAAATCATTCTGAGCACTTCATATGAACTTCCATTATATACATTTGCAACATCATTAAATCACTGAATGGGATACTCAACATACATATCAGCTGCAAAGAATACGACCCAGTGATCACTGCCCTGTATAGCGCAAAAGTCTACCCAAATGGAGTATTGTAGAGAATAGAGTCAAATCATTCTACATGCTGTTTCTATCATGGGGCAGAGGGCGATCGCCATGAAAAAAAAAATTGGGAATGCATTAAAACATATCGATTTGCCGTGCTCAATCATTTTGAAGAAATGAAAAATTTCGGTGTGCTTCATGTACGTGTAAAATATAATTTGGGGCGCAGAGCGCATCGAAAATTGTGGACATTGTCTTAATTCCCCTCTCGCCATCCGAAACATGGATCGACACTCCTGACTCTAAACTATTGGTTTTAACTATTTTAGCCGAGTCAGGGAGTACATAGCTACAGGACCATTTAATTTTCTATTTAAAAAGATCCTAAAGAATGACAAAAATTCGGAGCGCATTTGACAAAACACGAATAGGTTTAGAGTTAAAACGTCAATTATATGGCAATAATATTGTTATATTCGTTGTGGGTGAAGTATAAAGGGGAGGTAAAAAAAAAAAGGTGCAGGGCAGTCTACTATATTGCAGGAAATAATTGACTCCCTATACAGTGCGTATCAAAAAAAAAAACGGGACAGATTTGAAGTCTATAAAATTTGTGTTTGAAATTACACTCTAAAAACAAATCAGTCAAAATGACTAGTTAATAGGGTCAGCTGGGTGCAACTGTTATTCTAGTCATATTTGACTATTTCCTAGTCGTAATTTACTAGAACATTGTTATTTCTGACTAGAATGTATGTCAGAAATGTGACAAGACATATCAGTTGTACCCAGCTGACCCTATTAACTAGTCATTTTGACTGATTTGTTTTTAAAGTGTATGATCTCTATATTTTGGTGTCAATAGGTGCTCGGAAGTCTTATCCTTCAAATGCCATTAAAATAATATCGTTTTGTTCATGCTTGAGCGAACACGGAATGTTTTGTCTGGGGTTAAAAAAGAGACTTGCGCCAAAATGGCATAAAATGATAAATATGATGGTCGGACTTCTTGCTTATCAGCAGAGTTCCTCTAAACCTTTTCATTATCTGTGCCATAATTTTCGAATTATGCGGTCAAAATTCATTTCCAAATCTTCCTATTTGATTGAATAGATCTGTTGTCCCTTTTTAATATGTTTTATTTTAGCTTTGAATGTTCCTTCTTTAGGCAAGAACAATGTTTTTAAAACCCTAGTATGGGAGAGCGTGTTTTTTTAAATTCCATTAATTGTGTGCTACAAAGGTTATGGTGCCTTTGTACAGTGGCATACTGATGGGTGGGGGCTCGGGGTGATCCCCCCAAAAAAAATCATGACCAAGAAAAAAAAGTGGAAAGGAAAATAACAGAAAACATAGACATTGAAATATGATATCATTTACTGAATATTATGTCAAAATCACAAATTTGATATTTTAATAAAAAAGTGGAAATTTTTGCTTGATCGCTTCACAACTTTTTTTTATACATTTTACCCGATCTGCCATATCTTGCTCCTTCAAAATTGACTCAATACACCATTGCCATTGAAAGACATGAATCCTTTCCTGTTTGTCCTGACAAGCACATAATTAAACTTGGTGAAGGATTCAATAACCCCTTGACAATAGGATTCATGTCTTTTATAGGTACCATAACATAACTTTGTTTCACATACCAGTAATAAAAGGATTTGAATAATTACAAATTCTCCCAATGAATAATGAAAATCTTCTTACTTGGGTTGACAAAAAGTCTTATTTTCTTACTTCTGAAGGAAAATTTAAAGGTAAAAGAAGTTTAAATGAAAAACAAAATAATTCAGGTAAATAAATAAATTTCTAAAAATTAAATTTGAAAGCATAATTCGAAAAAGTATGGCAAAGATAATGAAAAGATGAAGAGTAAGTCTGCTGATTAGCCAAAAGTCTAATCATCAAATTTCTCATTTCTGCCATCTTGGCGCAAGCCTCTTTTTGAACCCCCGACAAAAACGTCCCGTGTTCGCTCAAGCATGAACAAAAAAAATTTTTTTTATGGCGTTTCAAAGATAAGATCTCAGAGCATCTATTAACATCAGAATATAGATATAATAATTTGAAAAAAAAGTTTTCATAGACTTTTCAAAACTGTCCCGTTTTTTTTTTAAACGCACTGTATAGTGGAGCGGTTATGTGGCAAAAAATGGCCAAGATGCTCGGATCTGGCAGAAAGTGTGAAATTTGGCATACAGGGGTATTTTTGGGCGCTGATTTTTCAAAAATTGCCGGCCCAAAGCGATTTGACCATCGGGTCGGCCGCCAATTTGAAATCCAAGATGGCCGCCATGAAAAATCATTAAATATCATTTGCTTGAATTTTTCATGGCATGCGCCACTGAAATTTGGCATATAGGGGTATTTTGAGGCACTGCATTCAAATATTGCCGACCCCCAGCAATTAGACCATTAGGTCAGCGGCAAAATGGCCGCCATCTTGAAATCCAAGATGGCCGCCATGATATAATATTGCAATCATTTTTTCGAGTTTCATATGAACTGCGGTATTGAAATGTGGCATGTAGGCTTTATTTGGGGCGCTGATTTCAAATATTGCCGGCCCCAAGTGATTTGACCATCGGGTCGGCCGCCATTTTGAAAACCAAGATGGCCGCCATGAAAAATGTAATTTTCTTGAGTTTTACATGGCATGTGGTATTGAAATTTTGCATATAAAATTATATAGGCTTAATTTGGGGGGCTGATTTCAAAGATTGCAGGCCTCAAGTGATTTGACCATCGGGTCGGCCGCCATTTTGAAATCCAAGATGGCCACCATAAAAAAATCATTGAAACTCATTTTCTTGAGTTTTACACAATATGTGGCACTGAAATTTGTAGTATATGGGTATCTGGGTGCGTTCATTAAAAAAATTTGCCGGCTTCAAGCAATCTGACAATTGGTCGGCGGAAAAATTGCCGTCATCTTGAATTCCAAGCTGGCTGCCATGAAATATTGCAATTATTTATTTGAGTTTTATATGATAAACGGTATTGCACTTTAACAAATAGACGGTGTGGGGGTGCTTATTTCAACTATTGCTGGCCCTCAGCGATCTGAGTCCGAGTCAGGGTTACATGGGCCTAATTACAATTGGCAGGCCAAAGATATTCATTCAAGCCAACTCATTCTCAATTTCTAAATTTTAATATTGCTGATTGACAAAAATGAATGAATATGATTGACAATCTAACACTGATTCTAGGGAGGGTAACTATACTGAACTTCCTTTTTTGTAATTGGGAACATATATCACCACTTTGGAACTATTTTTTTTACTGGCGGAAGAAGGGCCATCTTACTGTCTCAAGTGAAGAATTTGATCCTGTCAGGTGTAGTCTTCATAAATGCAGATTTATCTTTAAAATGAGCCGGTCGAGGTACCCTTTTCCGATCAGATATGGAATGTCAGACTTTATATCCTATCCACTGGTAGTAAACATTCAACCCTCGAATTTCATCCTTATTTTCTATGATTTTTTATTTTGTTTTTTAAAGCGCCTCTTCAACACAAGAGGATGTTTTAGGCCCGTGATACCTCAGCTGCAAAATGGCAGCCATCTTGAAATCCAAGATGGCTGCCATGAAAAAAAAATCAAGTATCACATAACGTAGGTATTATTTTGAAATTTGGCATCTTGGGGATTGAAATTCCCCCACCCCTAATAATCTGTCCAATAGATATGCTGCAAAATGGCCACCATCTTGAAATCTAGAGAGGATCGACTGTCATGAAAATTCATTAAAATCATTTTCTTGAGTTTTAAATAATTTGAGGCACTGCATTTTAGACATACAGGAAGGTTTTTGGCCTGCTGGTTTTAGAATATTGCTGCCCCCAGTGATTGATCCACCGGGTCAGCTGAAAATGGCCGCCAAATTGAAATCTAAGATGGCTGTACCATGAAATATCTTTCAAAATGTTTTCTTGAGTTCTACATTACCTGTGACACTATAAATTGGTATTATGAAGCAAAAACTTGTATTATATGTTGAATTCAAATATGGATAGATAATGAAAATAAATAACATATCACACTGGACAATGGACATGATTACCTAGCTTAGTTCTAAATATTGATTATTGTGGGGTGATAAGTACAATAAGTAGCACGAATCAAAATTCATGTATGGTATAACTGATGGCAATCCATTTATTGTTGCTATCAATCATTTATATGCTAGACGGTTGACAGTAAAACTTACAGATCTCCAGGAATTACTTTGGAACGATTCAATTGATAACCATCGTGTGTTCGACAATGGGAACATGTTCGCCTCACAACCGGGAAATAAGGAGTTCAAGCTCGGACAGCGCCATGATCAAATGATGTTAAAAGAGGGAAGTTGCTTCTACCCTGTTTGGCGGTCAACGAATTCGAATTAAAGGGGAAGTTTACCCTGACAAAAAGTTTATTGAAACAATATATAACATAATAAGTAATGAAAAAAATATTGAAAATTTGAGGAAATTCCATCAAATATTTAAAAGCTATTGAAATTTAATTTGGGTGGATTTGTGACGTCAGATGCAAGTAGTTCCCCCATGCATCTCATCGTAAGAAATCAATGAAATGTAGCCTCCTCAAAAAATGAAAATGTTTTTTATTGTACCCTCAGTATATCAACAAAACTGTTTTCACACCCGCTCCAGAAAGAAAAAAAACCCATCATGAACCATTTATGCATTTTATATCACATAACACATGGGCCGGCTGATCGTACAGTATATGACATCACAAATAAAAAACTTATACATTTTCTTGTGTTTATACAACAAAATTTTCTCCAGGGTGAACTTCCCGTTTTGAGGGATAAAGCAATATTAACGTCCGATGTGACGCTGCTAATTTGCTGCCGGGCTCACGATCTACAGGGTATATGGGGAAAATAAATTAAATTTTCAGAGAATTTCTGTTTCTGAATTATATTTTCAACAATAAAATATGTATCATTATCATTATCAACATTGATATTATTATCATCATCATCATATTACTATATAACCATCAGTACTTCAAGTCTGGAGTAGTTTTCTTCATGTCAATTTTTAATGAAATATTCCAATTATTGCAGCAATATCTAAAACCAGCAGGCCCAAAACCTGCCTGTATGTCTAAAATGCAGTGCCTAAAATTATTCAAAACTCAAGAAAATGATTATAATGAATTTTCATGACAGTCAATCCTCTCTAGATTTCAAGATGGCTGTCATTTTGCAGCTGACTCAGGGGATCAGAACGCTGCATGAAGGCCAGCAATACTTGAAATAAGCTCCCCACACTCCGCCGATATGTAAAAGTGCAATACTCTGCAGATCATATAAATCTCAAAGAAATAATTGCAATCTAATTACAGTCTCTCAACAGAAAATGATTGTTCTGGATGCCTACTTCAAATGTGTAACTGCAGAATATTCAAGCGTGTAGAAGATTGCTGTTTTGTGAATTATGGTGCTTCGTATTACGTAACATATAATCTATATCAGAAATTATAGGGTGCCAAAGTACTATGTGGTTGTGTTGGATTTGTTATCAGTGCCAATACAATGGGTTTTACTCACCATTATCATTCAAACTTGGTAACCATATTGGAATTCAAAATAGCAGCTAATTTATCATGTTTTTTCATTGATTAAGGATGTAAAGATCAATTTTCCTCCAAATTTACAGTGCTACAGGCCATGCGTAAAACTTGCAATGAGCAAATTATCTTTCATGGCAGCCATCTTGTATTTCAAAATGGCAACCAAACAGGGGTCTCACAATAATTAGTGCCTATATGTGCCTATATGACAACTTTCAGGGCCAGAGTTTAATATATTAGAACTCAAGAAAATTATCATTGCTGTTTATTCATGACGGTTATTTTACCGAAACCGGGTGGTCACATTGCTGGTGGCCGGCAAAAATCAGTGCCACGTACCTTTGTATGCCAAATTTTGGTGACATATAACGTAAAATCCAAGGAAATTATTTTGATATATATGGTTTTTCATGGCAGCCATCTTGCCGCTGAACTGATGGTCAGACATAGAGATGTATTAGTATCATAGAGATGTATACTAACTACGCTAGAGTGCGGAGTCGCCATAGGCGCGCGTACTTAACGTCTGTGATTGTGTGGAGCGTGGCGGCCATTGCTCGATAGGTATAGATTCGCAAAAGTACCCGGATGTACCCATAGCTCGTGCGTTGTAACGCTGTGAAAAGGGGTGCCGTCTCCGGCCTTTTTCTTGAAGAAAAGAACACAACCTCATAAAAATCGAAAATATGAATGACAAATTGCATCTCAATACACTATTAGAGTGATTACATGGGGATTATGCTATTAATTTGGCATTTTAAAAACCTGATTTCTCGGGATGAAATTCTAAATAATTTGCATTTACCTGTCCGTTTATAGGCCTGTAATAGATAACAATGTTGATATACTATCATATAAACAATCATATAAAAATAAAAACATACAGCGGACATTAATAGAAAGATTGACAATTAATTCAAAAGACTGCAGTGAATTAGCCCTTCTCTGGATTTCCCTACCTTTAACTGCATCGTCCTCCTTCCACCCTTCCCACATTTACGTCCTTTGATTCTATGTTTATGTTGGATATAATTTTGTAATTTCTATATAGGCCTACATGATATGTAACTTGCTTTAATTTGTATGAAATATAGGCCTATCATTTTTATATATTAAGTTGTACAATAATTCTGTATAAGTTAGTGTTTTGATCTACATGCGCTATTAAAGGGCATCTCATTATTGTTCTTGGTGAGCCTCCCGTTACACCATCAATGTTGAAATTTGTGTTATTTGGTGAACGTGCTGATTTTGTTCTTATAGGAACATAATAAATTCCCCAAAATCTGCAGGCCTATATGGCCCGAAAATAAAATATTGATCTAAAATGTCGAGAATATAGCCTAATTTGTTCAAACTTTTCAAAAATGACAGTTTTAATTCCCTTCACTTTAAGTTAGATTTGTTTTAATTCGCTTTTTAGGGGCCATGTGTGCAATTAAAATAACAAACACACCTAAGCAAATTCGCTTTAACATACTGATCAAAATAAAATACAGGGGGCGCGACCGGACCCCTCCCTGAAATGAAAATGAACATTACACATAATATATGATTTTGATTTTATGCACCCCATCACTTTCAAAATCATTCCGCGACGCCGTAATTAACATAATATAATAATTTTGTTCATCCATGGAAATCTTATTTAAAAAAAACTGATCGAATAACCAAACTCAGGTCCATAGGCCAGCATATGACATTAAAGGAAGAAAACTAGAAAATCAAATTCAGTTATACTTTTAAAATGAAAAACAAAACTGGATATTCAAAACGCGTGTTTATCTGTTTATATGTTAGGCCGGTGCCAGTGCTTACAAATATTTGCCATAAAGTTCATTTATTCAAGCGACACAGACACAGTTAATTAACACAATTTCAAGGCAGGTATCAAATTTGAGATTAAATTAGGATTTTTAATATCTTATTCCAAGTATTGTCACTTTTGCAATATTATTGTTTCATAATTATGTTTGGTTTTAGTACTCACAATTTTGCAACCGTTTTCATAATTATGATAAGTTTGCATTGATGTCTTTCATGATATTAGTTTTGCACTCTTGCAGTAGTAATAATATTCTTTATAGTATAATACAAATTATATATCATAATCCCGCCCCTTTTCTTCTCTCCTTCTCCCCCTTCTTCCTCTCCTTATTATTCTATCCTTGATTTGTTCACATGATATTGGTCCAATCATTATAGGATCAGAAACAACGGCGATAAACAAAATATTTCAGCCAGTTTGCCGATCAGCATATTTTCAGCCGGGGAGAATCAAGTCTATACTTTCCAGAAAATCAAAGTAAAATTGTTTTGCGCATTGTGATTTGTTTACTCTCCGAAGTTTTAAAATGTTTGCAAGGCAATAACACTGTACATAAACATCCAACCCCCCATTAGGCCTCCTGTACATTGCAAAATTGTACGACTGCATGCGCGCATTTGATATGCAAATGTTGCTGTCAACAAACTTTTCTATACATTGATCGCAAGTAAGAAAGTATACTTTTATATACATATTTATAAATATGATGGGATGGTTGCCAGCAAAGGAAATCTAAATCATCAATTTTTAACTGAATCAATGCGTAAATCATTTCCAAATATCAATAAAAAGTCATTTTATGATTCGCGAGTTTTTGTGATGTTGGTTTACATCAGCGTGTAAGACATGGGGAAAAGGGATCGAGTTATTATAGGCCCTATTGTGTAGATATATATGGAAAATGAATTATAACAATTATCTAAAGTGAAGAAATAAATTATCAGCAATCAGCATAATAGTAATTAGGAAACTATGAACTATAAAAATACAATCGTGTTTTTTTTTTCGATACAGCGTCTCAGATGCATCAGACACTGTGATATGGCCTATGAATTTTCTTAGGTTAATGTACATCAAATCATATTAAAACACATTAAATTTATTTATCAGGACCTAGGCCTAAATGTTATTTTTGATATTCATCTCTTCCAAATCATTAGAAAATAGAAGTCATATTAATGTATCGACATTTTACCTAAGCAAAAACAATTGGGACTTTAAATCGTTTGCCTGTATTATAGCTGTATCGGCCTATGTTATGCGCTATAGATAGGCCTATATAGGCCTTTTGACCTCAGTTTTGCTAGATTTTTGTTGTATTTGAACTTTAATCCAGTGCAATATTTACAATTTTGCTTTTCCATATGCTTTCGTGCTCATATGTCATCAATTTGTCATGTTCTGTGCTCATCCGTGTACATGCCCCATAGGTACTGTACGCTCATGGCAGGCTGCGAATACCTATCGAGCAATGGCGGACGGTCTCCACGTAATCACAGCGATTTGACGAAGTACGCCCTCTAGCGTTACTAGTATACATCTCTATGATTAGTATACATCTCTATGTGGTCAGATCACTTGTGGCCGGCAATTTTTTTAAATCAGCACCCCAAAATAGGTCTAATATATTTGCCAAAGTTCAGAGCATATATGTAAAATTCAAGAAAATGATTTTTAATGATTTTTCATGGCAGCCATCTTGGATTTCAAGATTTGGTGGTGAGACTATTTGGAATAAGTGCCCTAAACTACGCCTACACTGTATATGCTAAAATTCAATACCATAGACATAGTTCATACATAACTAGAGAAAATTATTGCAATGATATTTCATGGCGGCCATCTTGGATTTCAAAGTGGCGGCCATTTTGCCGTCGACTAGGTGGTCACATAGCCGGGGGCCAGCAATATTTAAAATCAGTGCCTCAAAATACCCATGTATGCCAAATTTCGATCAGTGCCACATATTGTGTAAAATTCAAGAAAATGAGTTTCAATGATTTTTTATGGCGGCCATCTTGGATTTCAAAATAGCGGCCGACCCGATGGTCAAATCGCTTGGGGCCAGCAATATTTGAAATCAGCGCCCCAAATGAAGCCTCTATGCCAAATTTCAAAACCGCGCGCAGTTCATATAAACTCGAGAAAATGATTGCAATATCATGGCGGCCATCTTGGATTTCAAGATGGCGGCCATTTTTCCGCCGACCAAATGGTCAAATTGCTGGGTGCCGGCAATATTTGAAATCAAATTTCATTGTCACATGCCATGTTAAACTCAAGAAAATGATATTTTTTCATGGCGACCATCTTGGATTTCAAAATGGCGGCCGACCCGATGGTCAAATCGCTTGCATGCTTGCTTAAGGGGCCAGCAATTTTTTAAATCAGAGCCCAAAAATACCCCTGTATGCCAAATTTCACACTTTCTGCCAGATTCGAGCATCTTTTTCACATATCTTACGGACTAATATACTCGCACTCTAAAAGAGCACGTACGTATTCAGATGTTGTTTTGCGAGGGCGCGTTTAGCCACCGAAAATGTTCGAATTCGAAAAAAATGACATGAATGGAATACTGCATTAATCAATACATATGTACATCTAATTTTTTTTTCTTTGTGGTCGACTTTTTTTTTTTTGGGGGGGGGGCTTCAGCGATTTTATTATTATTATTTGGGGGGGGGGCGGGGCTTCAGTCCCCAAAGGCCCCGCGCCTATAGAACCGCGCCTGTGGCTCCCTCATAATAAGCTACAATTGAACTTGAAAATGCCACAAATTTCTTACCTTGTCAATTTTGATGACAAGGGATATTTTTTTACCTCTGACATTCAAATCAACTTGTTATGGGGTGGACTTGGCATCTTCATAAAATCACTAGTAAAACGTTCGAAAAATGGTCTTCTCTCGATAAGCCTCTTTTCCAAGAAATGGGTAATTACATTACATTTAACCTTTAACTAAGATCGCCGTAGCATATTCTTTAGAATTTCTTTAAAGGGTTTAATAGTGAAATAGTAAACGATGATATTAATTCCTCCATTCACGGTCACAAGGGAGGTAAAGATAATCTCGACAGAATTATTCAAACTCTGACCCGTTACAGCCAGGTGAATATTTATGAACGTTATCGGAAGGAATGTGAAGAAAAAACAACATATGATGATAAGGGGTGTCCGCAACATTTTTAGGTTTTTCCGCAAGGTAGATATCTTGGCAGGTTTGGAGGGAATATGGCTCCGTTTTCTGAGTCTGTTCATCGTCTTAAGGGTGACTGACGTTTCTCGAGGAGAGTCGACACTGGTCGGATAATCAACGTTTGATTCGGAGACGGTATTACCCATAGTGCTTCGGTCTTCTCTGTCTTTTAGAGTGGCATTTGCTTCTGGAAAAGCAATAACGCTTATAAGGGTTCGGCTTACATTCACGTTTTCGACATTATTCACCAGAGGTTTGATCCGTTTTAGATGATATGTGGAGATCTTGATGATGTGGGCATACTGTATTACAAGGAACACCAAAACAAGCCAAGCCATTCCAACTATGCAGAAAGTATACGGCAAAAACGCGGGTTCCTTAAAGTCAATGGCGCACATTAAACCTGGGATTTTCCTGATGATGCCAACGGAATCGTCATTTACGAAAACAAAGGTGGTCAAAGCAGAGGTGTGGAATGTAAAAAGGATGATGGATGCGAATATGATGCGATTTCGAGTGGCTAATCGGTGATAAAGCATTGGTCGAGCAATAAATAGATATCTATCCGTGTTCAATAGTGCAATGTACCAGATACTGACACCCAATAATGAAGTGGTGAGGAAACCAACCAGTCTGCAAAAGGGCATTCTTCCGTACATCCATCCCGTAGAGTCACCAACTAGTTCAGCTAGAAGTCCAATGATGACCATGAACGAGAATACCAGGTCTGTGACAGCCTGTCCCCTTAAACAAACCTTACTGGTGTCGGCAATGGCGTTTGATGAAATTTTCGGTATAATTTTCAGGATCAATATGTTCCCAATAAAGGCTAGAGTGTTGTAACATATACCGAGAATAGGTCCGACAATCGACACATTTTGTGATGCAGAACGAGGTGTTCGAAGGAGGAATACATTCTTAGAGTAATTGTTTGTATGGTGGGATAAGTATCCAATCAACTCATCCATATTGCCTTAGCATGCACGAACAAATCTAGCAAAGAATGATTTGAAGAAGTTGCATTCCGTGACCAACACCAACTTAATCAGTTTTCATCTTTGTTTCCTTTTGCCCTGTGCCTTGGATTAAGAGATGTTATTTCAGAATATTTGTAACAGCAGCGCTCATTGACGAGTCGACTTCTGAGAGTTATGCAGATGATGATTCCAGCTTTGGCGTGCTTTCAGATCCTTTGGTAATTAAACCACTGCTGATCATCATTACTACGTCCTGAGGTTGCATGCTGACGCAGTCTTTGCGTTGTGCTAAATTTCTCTTTTGGAAATGGTTTGAGTTTATGAATAAATGAATGAATTCCTGATCGATCAAGATTAATTTAGAAAAGTTCTCGATCTAGAGGAGCAAAAACGAATTGAACTGTTCTCCTTTCAACTGAGACGAGCAGTTTGCCTGTCTTGTTTATAGTGCTTCAGCTATAGGAGTCAAGGGAGTCTTGTCTTTTCAAACACAAGAAATGTCATATTCAGCATGCATGCGTTTGATGAAATGCGCACGCTCAATAAATTAATGAGATTCTGGATCATTACAATATTATGCAACACATGTATCATCAGCCACATTGTCAGGATAGTGCATCATGAACAAGATAGATTGAGACCCCTCCCCCTTCTTTAACATACGTTATAGGCTCATGATCAAACTTTATTCGTAACAATATTCTGGGTAGAAGCTTTGTTTTTCTATCCTATATATAGATCCGCACTTTACTTTTGAATCAAGGCATGCACTTCACCTTGTACGGATGACCGGCTTCTTTGTTTCGCCTAAGCTAAGGCACTTATTAAACAATAAAGGTCTGTGCTTATACTATAAAAAAACAGGATAAGCCTCCTGTCAATTGCCATTCCTTGGCCTCAATCCTTAGTCTTTGCCCCTAATTGCTTGTTGGTAATCTCCTTATACAAAATCGTTTTACAAGTCTTCGATGGTCAGATCATGCTGCTGGAAAATAAAGGAACCATTGACCCAGTGATCGATTATTATGCTTAAAAAAAAAATTACACCAAGGTGGACGTGTATCAGTGCGCAATAAGGGCGCCAATTTCGGGATTCACCGAGAAGCTAGGATAACGGAACTAATTGGTATAATATTATGTAAACGTCTGCTCGATGCCCCCAGTACGAGCTCCAGAGCAGACAAAACAACAGAAGCACACTAGAAAAACATTTTAAATTCATTTTGATTCAGAATAGAAAGGTTTTTTTATATAAGCGGACACGCAGAGGGAATTTTGCCGTATTCTGGCTTGAGCAATTTGCCCGTAATACTAGGCGGGCTTGTACTTGTTAGTTTGAATTGCTTTCGAATCATAAATGCATATTAATGGGGAATAAGACCATGGAGGAATATTACTTCAAATGAAAAGAGATGATAGCGGGTCGCGAAGTGATTAAAGAAATTAAATTATACTTAAAGCTGGTTACGAAAAGAGAACGTTAAAGCAGCAACGAACCAGCAGTCGTAATAGCGCAAAACCTCAAGTCGCCAACCACTCACATTTGACCAGCATAATACAACACTCTGAGCTGTGTTACCATCGGTTACCTTTTTTTAAAATAGAAAACCCGGTATAGGAACCGTATTGTCATGTGGTCGCTAGCATATTGGCGAATCAAAAGGAACGTCATCGACATTTGAAAGAAAAACTTTGGTTAAAGAACTTACAACAAAGTTGGTTTCGCGTATGTACATTAAAACCCAAAACTTTGAAAAAGTGGGTTTTGTACACTTCGCCTTCTATATAAAGACCATAACCCGTGATAATTGTGACTTAAGCAAGGTGTCAAATTTAATTCGATGAGTTACTCAGTTATGTAGACAAGAAATCACAAGAATAAATCGTGTTTTCTTCCCGGGGATTCTAGGCATAGCTGACCTTTGAACTTCGGTTACCTCTTTTTTTTTAATTTAATTTTTTTTTAGATACACCCTGTATAAGAACCGTATGGTCATGTGGTACCTAGCATATTGGCGAATCAAAAGGAACATCAGCGACAATCTTATAACCTTTTACAAAGGCTTAAGACTGTTTTGCAAACGGTACAAACAGTTTGCGGAAACAAAATTTGCCAAACATTTTTAAACATGTTCAAAAGTTCTTTGCGACAAGAAAAACTGTTTACAACACAGAAAATTGTTAAAGAACTTTCTTGCGATGTTTTACAAACTTTTTACAACCTTTAACATATAATGAACCCTGATGAAATCTCAAACTCGCAAGCATTCGCCGCTCAGTAAGATACCCCTTTACAAAGGGTATCTTTTGAGAAAGTGATTGATGTAGATCACCCCCTTCTTTTGTTAGATGAAATATCAATGACCATCTTTAAAGAATATAATTCGTTGAAATAAAATGAAGAATACGCAGCGGGAGGCGTTATACAACTCTCAGTCAGTTCCCTATAGATCTAATTAAGTGCCAGGATATTGTAATCGAAATTAATTGGCTATTTCTTAGAGAATATAGGTATATATTTATAATATATATATAAATATATATATATATATATATATATATATATATATATATATATGTGAATAACGGCCTCGCATTCCCGCTGGGCCAGACTAATAACTAAAATATTATTAAATCCACGTACGACCCCGAGGTGCAATTATCGACTTAATCGACATAATAAATGAAATTACACATCACACGGACACAGTGCACAGAATTTGATATACACCTGCAATCATAGATTATGTATACTGTCAGTGGCGTACCGTGGGTCAAGGCATTGGGGGGGGGGCACCAGCAACATTTTTGAGTCACTTAGTGAGCGCGCGAAGCACGCTCAGTTGTCAGGTATACTGACCTAATAGAGACATTTTAAGGAAGCACTTGTAGTCATTGTAATCATGAATAACATACGCATCTCAGTAATCAAATAATGCGAGCGCGAAGCGCGAGCTGAAAATATTTGATATTCAGACCTAAAAAGGGACATTATAATCGAATTTTTGTAATTATGATACGTACCTGTCTCGCTAAACAATGCGAGTGCGAAGCGTGAGCCGAAATTTTTGTATATTGACCCCGAGATCTTAAGGACTATATTTTAGGAATCCCTTAATAGTAGACATATCTCACCATAGTCATCTAATGCGAGTGCCAAGCGCTTGCTGATTACACATATGAAGCACTTGTAGTAATTGTAATCATGAATAACATACACATCTACCTAATCAAATATTGCGAGCGCGAAGCGCGAGCTGAAAATTAAGGAAATTCACACCTGAAGAGGGGCATTTTAAGGCTTGTTTTGTAGGAATTCACGAAACCATACGTATTTTACAAACCAAATGATGCGAGCGCGAAGCGCGAGCTGAAATTTTTTGACTCAGATCAGAAAAAGGTACATTTTAAGGACTGATTTTAGGAATTCACGGAGAGCAGACATATCTCACCAATCCACTGATGCGAACGTAATCACGGACAGGAAATGTTTTATATTAAGACCTTAACATGGGCAATCAATTTAAGTAGTCATGCAAAGAAGCATATGTCACTACATAAAACAATAATATATTTGGTGTATACATATTGACTTGAAAACGGGAGGTTTTCGTACAACAGGTTTATATATCTCGTTAAACAGACAATGCGAGCACCAGGAACAATGAAGACATAAGCCCTGAGCAAATTATGTTTCATAAAGTTTTGATAAAAAATGTTTCCTATGTAATATAATATGATTATAATATAATATACCATTATAATGAATAATAATTTCTTCTTTTCCCTCTACGTTCCTCTTCCTTTCTCCCTCTTTTTCTCCTTTTCGCGGTTTTTTTTTGGTCAGCTGATGGGGGGGGGGGGCACGCGCCCCCCCCCCCGTAGTTACGCCACTGTATACTGTTATGCCGATCAATGATAATTGTCTGTTAATTGACAGTGTTGATTTTCTTCTTTCTTGTAAGAAATCACCGTCTATTCTGCATGAATGGAAGATTGTGAGGGTGTAACCGCTTATTCTCTGTAATTATCCCACGGGGAAATTTAATTGACGAGAAAGAAAAATTATCGACCGGAACAGATTAGATAACAAGGCAAACGCCAAGCGTTGTCTCGCCTGCATATTGCAGTCATGAAGAGACTGCATGTCAAATCTGAAGGGTAACATTTAAGAAACTTTGGCAGCTTTTCTATTGTACCATTGGCAAATGTGTGTGAATATTATAAATGGTGCCAAGAACTATAGCTCATTAAATAAATAACAACAGTTTTTAAAAAATAAACAAGTAAAATACAAAATCTGGTTCAGGTATAGAGAGTACTGAGTTCTGAAGTAAAATGTTAGTGTTAAAAAGTATAAAATTATAAAGTTCATGTCGCTAGAGGAACAAAGTAGTGTGAAAGTTCATTGACCTTTGACCTTAATCAAATTCAACTCACATTCGAACCTGACCTGCACCTTCAAGAGATGGACCTCTGTTACGAGTTTGGTGATCCCACCTCGAAGCTATAGAAATGTATTGTGTGAACAAAATAGCACAGTGCCAGTCATGGAAAGTTCATTGACCTTTGACCTTAATCAAATTCAACTCACATTTGAACTTGACCTGCACCTTCAAGAGATGGACCTCTTGTATGAATTTGGCAATCCTACCTCGAAGATATAAAAAGTTATTATGTGTACAACACAGCACAGTGCCAGTCATGGAAAGTTCATTGACCTTTGACCTTAATCAAATTCAACTCACATTCGAACTTGACCTGCACCTTCAAAAGATGGACCTCTTGTATGAATTTGGCAATCCTACCTCGAAGATATAGAAAGTTATTGTGTGTACAGCACAGCACAGTGCCAGTCATGGAAAGTTCATTGACATTTGACCTTATTCAAATTCGGCTCACATTTGAACTTGACCTGCACCTTCAAGAGATGGACCTCTGTTATGAATTTGGCGATTTCACCTCGAAGCTATAGAAAGTTATTGTGTGTACAACACAGCACAGTGCCAGTCATGGAAAGTTCATTGACCTTTGACCTTATTCACATTCGACTAATATTCGAACTTGACCTGTGCCTTCAGGAGATGGACCTCTGGTATGAATTTGGCGATCCCAACTCGAAGCTATAGAAAGTTATTGTGTGTACAACACAGCACAGTGCCAGTCATGGAAAGTTCATTGACCTTTGACCTTATTCACATTCGACTAATATTCGAACTTGACCTGTCCCTTCAGGAGATGGACCTCTGGTATGAATTTGGCGATCCCAACTCGAAGCTATAGAAAGTTATTGTGTGTACAACACAGCACAGTGCCAGTCATGGAAAATTCATTGACCTTTGACCTTATTCAAATTCGACTCATATTCAAACTTGACCTTTGCCTTCAGGAGATGGACCTCTGGTATGAATTTGGTGATCCCACCTCCAAGCTATAGAAAGTTATTGGGTGTACAACACAATTGTTGACGACGACGCCGACGCCGGAAATAGTGATACCTATCAGTATGTCTCGCTCCGCTACGCAGGCGAGACAAAAATGTGAAGTATATATCCACAGCTGAAGCAGCAATAGAAGTAAAATAAGGTGGGGTGGGTGTTTTATTTCCAATTCGTCCAATTGCCAACTCGTCTACTATCATTTGGTCTACCATTGGTTCGTCCACCTACCACATGGTATACTTTCATTTAGTCCAATGCCATTCCGTCTAATAATCAGTTGGTCCAATAACCATTTATACCATATACCATTTGGTCTAATTGGACTAAGAGTTTTAACACTTAGTCCAATTGGACCAAATGGTATATTCAAAAATTAAATAATTGTGCAAAAGGAATGAAAATAATATTAGACCAACTTGTTATGAGACGAAATGGTGATCAGACAAAGTGATGATTGGACCAAATTTGCTAATGGACCAAATGGTTGTTAGACAAAATGTTGGACGGAATGGCATTAGACTAAATGAAAGTTGACCATGTGGTGAGTGGACGAGTTGGCAGTAGACAAATTGGCAATTTACTGGGGTTGGAGTGGGGAAAATGACCGAGGGGCAATTTTCCCGTCAAAAGTGAGGATGCAAAATGCCTTTTCCTCCCCACCCCACCCTTAAAAATAAATAAATGAAAAAATAGAATAGAATAAAATTAATAAAAGAGAAAAAAGAGGAAAGAGGTAAAGAAGAAAATGGGCAGAGAATATGATGTATTACTTATCTATTTTTTTTTTTTTGGGGGGGGGCTTCAGGCATTCATCATTAATGTAGCTTTTTTAAGATTATAAAGATTTATGAGCAAATATAAATGCCTTTAAAGAGAAAAGGTATCAAAATTCTGATTTGTTGGTCTGTTTTATTATTGCACCATCGAGGAAGTGGGGGGGGGGGAGGCAGGTGCCCTATGATGGAAATGTATGTCAGGGCGGGAGGCAGATCACAGGGTAGAGTGGCCATCACATCCCGCCACCCCTGTCGGTGGCACAATAAAAAACAAAACAACAGAACAACAAATAAGAATTTAACACTTTACAACACCACCACAATTCATATTCCACAGTTTCCCTCTTACAAAATATTACCGACTCCCAATATCCTCCTTCCAATTCTTTCTGTCTGGAGTATCCTTGTAGACCAACCTCACTTCACTGCTTTCCTCATCATCTTTCCATGAACTCTTCCATGTTTTCATCTTACGCTATCCACTTCCAGATCCCTGTGTTTTTTTTTACACGCGACTATCTTCTTTTATCTCAACTCGTGCTTAACCCATCTTCCCGATCTTAAGCCACTTCCCTTGACATATCCTGTGACAGATTCAAAGCCTAAACTTTCTATGAGCTAACAAATTACCAAAGTATGAAGACAACCATTCTATTTCATAACATATATCTTGTTATGCAATACTAAAAATGCAATTTTTGAATGACTAGATTAAGGCAATTTAAAATCACAGTTTGCTTGAACATCAGTGAAAACACGTTTTTACATTATTTGGCATTTCATAGCAACATCGGTTGTATTGATTCCTGTTTCTACTATTTTGATTTGAAATGAATTAAATGGAAAAATTTCGCATGATGCCTTTCACACTGCTTTCAATAAAAAAAATAAAACAAACAAGCACCATATAGAAGTATTTATCCATACTGCTTTTAATTTTCTCATGCTTTGATGCATCTGGGCCAAATATTCTCACAATGTAAGGTGGGGTGAAAAGGTCAAAACTGTCTGAAATATGATATCATTCATATAAAGTGATTGTTATCATTAATACCAAGTTTTACGGTATAAATATATTAATATTCATTGGCAATTAAGCAGTGGCGGTGGCACAACATTTGCTCCGGCGACATTTGCTCTGGTCTGCAGCAGCCAAGAAAATCACTATCTGGGTAGGTGCTAAAAACATGCATGTTTCAGCATCTGACACTAGGGCCCCGTCTTACAAAGAGTTACAATTGATCCAATCAATTGTAACTCTATGGAAATCCATCAGTGCCATAATTTTTTCTACAAGAAATTTGCAAAATGTCCTTTGTAAACAAAGGAGAACACACCAAATTGTCAAGAAATCAATAAATTCATGGATATACATTCATATCTAGAAAATCTTTCGAACTAACATGCATTTTATATGTTGACTTTGCTGGCTTTCCATAGTTGCGATTAATCGGATCAATCGCAACTCTTTGTAAGACGGGCCCCTGGTGTTCAGGTCATCACATACCTGACTGTGACCCGATTTTGGAATAAAACATAGTTAAAATTTGATACCAATATTGCAACAAGGAACATCTTAGTGTTTATAGTTCTAAATCTTTGTATAAATATCTACATTCAAATCCGTAACTATGCTACCATCCTTATAAGAAAAAAAGCGAATTGAATATCTAGTCTTAATGATATCATAGTAATCATACGACTGGCTACGATTTGAAACCAATTTGAACTTTATTCCAAATAAAGGCCTGCAATCATCCAATATTTTGTTATATGGTTGTTTTGTGAGATAAATCTTTCAAAGGATTCACATACCATATGATTTATTCCATCCCCCCTTGTTTTTCATTTTTCGGTGCCCTCCCTAAAAGTGGTGCTCCTGTGAAAATTGCTCCCGGCTTTATTTCGTCTGAGATGTAGAGTTAGGGTTAGAGTTGCAATAGGGTTTTATGTTAGGTTTAGGGTTATGCTTAAGGTAAGTTATAGTGTTAAATCCAGGGGTGGTATTCTGAAAATTGTCTTAACTTTTCTTGTAAGTCAGCAAGATAACAGCTCGCTAAAATTATCTTAAAGTGGTATTCTGAAAATTGTCTTATCTCTGTAAGGACGTCCCCTATTTTATCTCTGACACGCCCAATATTTCATCATGAACCAATCATTAAGCTTGTTATATGCTTAGGTCAACCAATAGAAGTTTCTCTTCTGAAAAATAATGAAGTGCATTGTTGATGTGAGGCGTAATTTCCTTGCACCACCGACGCTTATGTTGTGCACTTCTGTGCTAAAAATACACGCGGCTCTTCTCAAAGACATATTTTCTCTGAAATGATTCATCGTCTCGAACAACAATTTTTAATTGCTGAAAAGTCTGTTATGTCTTTGGAATGTCTCCTTTTGTAAACATGATGTTCTTGCGGGATGCAGCAAGAAATGATTATTGCAGATGGACAAATATTGCATGCAACAATAAGTAACAATAGCCTCCTACCTCTCGTAAATTTTCTTGGATTTTGCGAGGAAGTTAACAGAACGCAATATTTCTCTTCAGACAATTTTCAGAATACGGCCCTAGGGTTAGTTATTTGAATAGTGGGTGGAATTTATAGTGGAGCAAAATGTCACTGAATCAGATATCATGGAACCGCCACTGCATAGGAGTTCCTCCAACAAAGTACAATGCGCCATTTGGTATGCAAAGTGTTGTCATTCCTCCCATAATTAATCTATACTCAAAACTAATTTGAATAAACATCACTGTTTCTTTATGGAGAATGGAAGAAAAGAGCTCATTCATAATGATTTATTCCATCAGTGCAAAAACGAACCTTATCACCGCATATCAATTTTACATGTCAGAACAAGAACATCCTTAGTTCCATGCATTGTGCAACATAATCTGTGTGATACTGTGCTAAAAGTGTGGCGATAAGGTCATTTCTTCCACCAATGGAACATTTACTTGATCTGATCTTGTTGATAAGATCCTTTCTTGGGGATACAATTGTAGGTGTTTCAAAGGAGAACACCTGGGGTGATTTACAAACAACTAAGGCAAACTTGTCCTAAGTCTGCAATGCATCATTCAGCAGGATACTAGTATATTAGGATGATATAATACATCTTTTCATTAGAGCTTTCCTGCAGTCCCCATGCAGTGTTTGTTTCTTTGGGCGACTGTGATGATTTGTAATAGAAAGATGCCTGCTGGATTTCTGTGGGAAAGATGCAGCTCTGACTTTGGACAAGGTGTCTAAAATCAATTATAACAATCTCTAGAACAATCACATGTCACAATATTGAGGTTTATCTCTTTCAAATGTTGTTAATTCTTAGAGATTCCCCTGCTGAGCGGAGGTAAATATAATTGATTAACACTCCTAAATTATTCCTATTCACGAGACATGCTGAAATAGCTGATCAATGATTTATTTATTTATATTTATAGTTGTAGAGTGTACATTAGTATACATAAAATTTGAAATACTGATCACTATTACTTTACAGTCAATATCACTGCTTATTAAATTATTTAATTTTTTTTTTTTAAGTCAGTGGTTGACTGATTAATGAGCAATTGAATTTTCAAAGGCTTTTCACAGAATTTAATTTTCACAATGATAGGTATCCCTCTGTAATGGCAAGTCTTGAAAAGTGTATATAAATAACTATCATTTTCAATAATATATATATACCACATGTACATTATTACTGTTACAGATATACAGGAAAAATTAACAGATATACAGTCTTTTGATAACAGAGTATAAAACGCAATAACACTGGTCCAATGTTTTAAATCTTTTGACCCTGAAAATAAAGGAATTTTTAAGAGTAAATGAATACAGATCATGATTTCATCAAGTCGATATTTCCCTTACAACAATAGTTTTTTCTTATGAATTTCTTATGTATTTCAGGGATCTCTCGTCTTGCATTCTAAGTTTTGGACAAGAAAGAAAAAGAAAGAAAAGATCTCACTCAAAAAAGGAACCTAATAGGGGGGGGGGTATTTCTTAAAACAGGGCAGCAATCGTGCACAACTTGTTGGCGGGGGGGGGCATTCCTTCCCTCTGAACAGATGCACTTCCTGTATATTACAGAAAGGGGGGGGGGGGGATCCTGTTAACGTATGCATTCCCTAATCAGCGTCCAGAGAGGGGGGAGGGTAGAGTCAAAGATTACATTGACTCAGTGTAACTACTTGCCTTACAGGCACATGGTAAAAATAATGATTAATTTATTTTAATTCATTTGACCTCAAATGCTCAAAGACATTGAAGTATACATGTATATTATGACTATAGAATCTAGACACAACCCAGAATGAGACATTATAACTCAAATCCATCACATGAAATAAATGAATCATAATTTTCTTTTTTTTTTACAATCATTCTTTAGTACTGCTTCAATAAATATTGGCATAAAGAAATAACGAATGTGATGATAATAATCATGACAGCAAGCACGGTCATGTTGATGACAATCATAATGAAAATGATTATAGATATGTGAAAAGTTTGGTGATAATGATTGCGATTCCCATTATGGTTGCGCTTATATGGATAACCCTAACCCTTGGTATAAATGCAGCATTACATACATGCAAACCGTAAGCCGTATGATCAAATCATGTTCTCGTCTAACAGCAATTCTGCAGCTGCTGCCAGGCAATGGTCAATATAAATAAAGAGAAACTGAACGTTTCGCATTAATAACCGCTGCATCAAAATAAATCGCTGATTGACTAGCCATGATACATCTTGCAGTAACACCACGCGCCTTACACTATGTGGGTGTCTTTGCAAGCTTGCGTTTCATTCCACTATAAATACACCATGGCAATTTGATGGGGCATTAATGCATTGTTTCATTACCCACTGTAAATTCATTTGATATCAGTTTTAAGCGGGATGGCCACTCCACAGCAGTTTGGCAGTAAATATAAAATCCAGTATAAGTGTGATATACGATTATAAGAATATTAGTTTTCAACAAATCAGTGAAGAACACAGCAATTGAAAATAAATCAAACTTACATTGTGGATTCTTTACAGGCATGGCATCAACTTGATTCCCGAGTAACATTAATATAATTTTTATCACATCCCCTCCTAATTACATAAGGCTTAAACAGGTGACTGACAGAGTAATTTGTTACCCCTAACAAGGCCAGGCTTTTTTGGTGTAATTTGGCAGGGAGGGGGATTGAATCAATCCCTCTTGAGATCTTGGCCGTCAATCATGTGATCACAGTAGGCAAAGTAATCTACAATGCTATTGTTGATTTTTCTGAAATATGATTTTTATTTCATACAAATTAAATTTCTAACATTAATCATTTTTTTTCAAATTATAACATTAAGTGTAAATTTTATTAAGTTCCAGATCTTTAACCAAATAATTAATGTCAAGCAAGGCTGGAAGTACCTGACACATATAAATGTGGCCAGCGCCCCATAACACAAAGGTTAGTGATTAATCGCTAATTTGAAAGATAAATTCTGGTTGGTTCCTAGTCAGTCTACGACGGTCTAGATAGGCCATTTAATTTAGCGACTAGTTGCCATCCTTTGTGTTACGGGATGCAGGGCTATCCACTTTGGCTAATCATCAGAGTGGGGTGGACAAACATTCTGAATCTACTGCATACAGCTAGATAGTGAAAGCGCTAAGAAACATCATTCTCCTAAATGCCATCTTCCATTATCTTACAAAATGATTTTGGGTTAACTGATACCGGCTTGCTTTAGCACAGATTTGAACTCGCTAAGGGTATGCTGTAAGCTAATGACAAAGCCTTTAGACAACGGAAAGAGCGCGTACGGAGGCAAGAGGACGTTGCCATCGGGCATGTTTCCCAATTTATGGATCGGACCTGGTTCCAGGCTGGCATTTTCTGGCTTGGTTGTGGTAGCTTTAGAAGGACTTATAAGTGCAGCTTCAGGTGATGATGAATTAGCATGAAAGGTGCTAGTGATGGAGGAGGATGGATAAATGTCTTTAGGACCTGTCTGGACAGATGGAGCCGTCTCTGCGGCAGGATCTGACTGAACATGCAACAAAAAATCTTGATTTGAGGAGGGGGAGGATGATAAAGATGAAGAAGGTGGCAGTACCAATGATTCCTGGACATCACTTTGAGGTTCTTCTAGAGTTCTGGAAGCTCCATCCTCTGTTATATCTTCTGCATCCAAAGGCATCATTTGCCCTTGCTGTCCTGGTGGCCCTTGACACACCTCTGCTGCAGGCTGGCTGGCATCCTTGGGGATATCTTCTGATCTTGATGCAAGATCAAGCCAAGATTCTAGACGTCTAATCAACCTGATTAAAAGAAAATGTATTTATATATTACTATCTTTTAATGTTTTCATGGATAACTACAGAAAAATACCATTCTAAATCCAAAATTGGATTTGTAATAGCAACGTAATACCTTCCAACTTTACACCTTAAATTGCTATAAGAGATATTCCTGAATTTCATATATCTATGAGGTCATTAAAGTGGTGGTACAAGGTGAAAGTTGCTATTCCCCCTCACTTAGGATTTCACAATCCTTGAACAATTCAGTTGTGATGGTCATTGTAAGGTATACATTTTGGAAGATAGGTTGACAACTTTCCAACAAAATAGCACACTGGTAAAAGATTTATCCATATCGTACTGCACTCAACCCAAGTGAGTGAATGGGTACCTGGCAGGATTAATTCCTTGAATGTACTGAGCAATGGAAGGCAGCTTGAGCTAAAGCCGGGGTAAAAATATTAGTGCGCCTCGGAATAGATTATTTCTTGATCGATGACCCTATATGAATACCTATTATTCTTATTGTTATTATTACTACTATTATAATGGCATCCCATCCCATAAAATTCTGTTCAAAGACAGAACTTGCTAGATTATTGTTGTTAGTGTTGTTGTTATTACCAATATGAGAGTTATCAATATACTGACCTTGCAGAATGTTTCTTCAAAAACAAAAGTGTTTCTTCCTTGAATAAGAATGGAGGAGATGATACCATCTTGGTCATAGACTAAAGACAAAAAAACAAACAAACAAGTAAACAGAAGGGTTATCACAATGATGGAACCTTAATATGTTCTTGAAAGCCCTGAAACCTTTCCATAACACCCCTTTCTTTGTATCCACCATCAAACAACATTCACATGAATGATTCCTCTTATTGGCAATATAGCATATGCTGATCAAATTGTTTGTAAACTGGTAGGTATGACTCGATTAATTTTAATTCAATAAGTCAATTGTCATCTTAAATATTTATTTTTAAGAGCGATATCCTGAGCATTCACAGACAGTGTAATTCATAGCATTATTAATTCCTTTTAGAAAATTTATTTTCCTTATCTCCTATCACATCCTAAGGTTGTCAACTAGATCAAGTAGTAGTCATCATCCAGGTTTTAAATCAGGTTTGGTCCCTGACTACAGGGGTGGTCGGAATAACCTCACTCACAGAAATCACCCCCACCCCTCCACTCTACTCTTATTCAGTGCATCCTCCTCCCTCAACCCAACCCTCTTACTCCCCTTCCATGTCCTCTGCGGTTGCCCTCTTCCCCTCTGATCAGCCACTTCAAACTGTGCCTTTCTTAAAACAAGATCAACACATGTCCATGCCATTGTACTTCGCCTTTGCTACAATCTGATCCACAGTCTCTTCTAAACTCAACATCTGCATCAAAACCTCAGACTCCTTCCTGTCCATCAACTTCACATCCCACACCCTTCTCACCATTGATCTCTCAGTCCTAACAAGCCCTTATCTTTCTGGATATTACATGATCCATTATCAAAGGAAAGAAGCTTTTACAAATACACTTTACAGGCATCTAATTACACTGATACCAGAGTTAAATATTCTACAATTGGACACAAGCTTCCAACCATAACATATACAGCATACACATGTGGGACCCACCTGTACAAATTTAACCAGTGCCATCTCGTTGTACATCCTACAGTTTTCAATGCTCTCTCTCGTACCACGGTGCTTGTCGTAGCCAGCCTCATTGTAGTATGGTTCATTAACAAGTATCAAGCCTTGAACGGAGACCAAAAGCTGGAGAAGGTTAGACGATGAAGTCCACATCTCGTTACCCTGAATTAAAAAAAAAAAAAATCACAAATGAAGATTTACTGGAAACAATCATATGAGGCAATAAGCTCTGGTAAGTCTGACTAATACCTCAGTCACATTATCCCTACGGTGGCCGTACGGCGAGTTGAAAACAGCCGTTTTTTAAATTTCTATTCAAACCACCTATATGTAGCTCTTATAAAAACAATGTTAAAATGGCGGTTTTCTACTCGCCGTATGGTCGCCGTAGAGCAAATGTGACTGAGGTATTGAAGTCAACCCTCGGTGACAGATTTTGTGCCTGATGTCATTGATTAATATGCACTAGAGTGTGTCCCATGGGCATTACCTGATAAATGCGGTCATGCATTATTTAAACCCATGTAGCTGGGGGGGGGGGAGGGATTTAAGTGCAATTTACAGTCAGACATAAATCTATGCGAAACACCCCCAGCTAATGTTGATTTTGAGGGGATTGCCTATTATTTGTTAACCTCTAGATTTACTGGTCTTGCAACACTAAGTGTTCACGGATAGCAGGAGTTTCATGAAGCCATTTGCAAAGTTATGCATGTCTGACCTCTTTCTTGTTGAAAACATTTTCTTCATTTCCCCCTAATTCAACTTTATATACAGTCACATTTCATCAATTGTTCATTCCACATATCGGCGTTATGCTACAGAGACTTGTGTTGCCAAGTTACTGTAAAACAAACAGAATCTATGAAACTTCACTACAAACCTTTCCTGTCCAAGTTCCAAGAAGGCTCAGACAAACCTTGCCGTCACTGTACAGGTTTGGGTTGAGACGGCCGCTGCAGAAGGACAGGTAGTGGACCTTGGGCGGAGTCTTTGGGTAGTCGCCTAGCAACCGAATATCAAAGAAGAAGACTCCATCCTCATAGGGGGTATTGACAGGTCCCTCAATCATGACAGAGAACATGTCCTGCCGAGTTAAAAGCAAAACTCTTTTAAATTCCACATACTTCACATGTTGATGTCATATTGGTGAAAAGTGAATCACATGATGAATTGTAGGTTTGCTTATAAAATATCAGGTGTCTTCGGAATTTGATCGATATCTCAAGTTAATGGCCCAAAATCACAAAGGTGGCTTTGAAAACCGTCAGTTGAACCCATGAGTTATGCATATTTCCTGTATAAATTATGCTTAATTTACCATGTGATGAAAAAATTTTGAATGCTCTTGCATGCTTCTGTCACAGTGCACTTAACTGACACTTGTTGCTGTGATTGAACTTGCTATTTTTTTCGTGAGTCCACAGTGGACTCATGATTAAAATAAAGTGCTCAACTATGGCAACAGGCATCATTTTGGTACATATTTTTGTTAGTGATTTAGTGAAAAGTGGGAATTTACCATTCTGTCCTCAAAAGCTTTCACCAGGATCCCTTGAGGAAGAGCTGTCTGGAGTAGACGAACCTGCACAAAAAGGGAGAGGAAATACAATCAGATATCAAAATCTATATATCATTATAGGTCAACTACATACCAAGGGTCAACCTAATGGTCAAAGGTCAGTTAGAGAAATGATTAATATTTACAACTGATTGTAAATTTTCATACATGTTTTAGCATAGACTTTACAGTTAGAACTAATAGCACAAATGATTGTATCTAATATTACTAGGCCCTGGTGGCAAAATCTAGAATCTTGCAAAAAAGTAAAATATGACTGTACCAAAGCCTACAAAACTCCTGTCAGAAGAAAATTCTTTTCAAGATTGTTTTGACACTTATTAGCATTGAATGTGAATTAAGCCAATAAAAAAAAGAAGTATATTTTTCTCTTAAGAATTGTACTTAATATGAAGTGACAATATTCAGGTAAGGCTTTGAGGTTTTGTCTCCTTGGTACCCACCTCTGTTCCTTGTAAGTGCGCTTGTATTTGCTCTCATCACATTTGGAGGTAATGTGGAGTTGTTTATGCTTTTTTTAACTGTGCATATTGGTCAAATGACACACAGTGCAATAACCTGTCATGTAAGATAGTCCAGCGCTTCTCAACCTTTTTTTACTCGAGGTCTACTTTGACTCTCAGCAGTGGCGGACCATGACCCGGAGGAGACAATGATTGGAGGGGCACTGTATTGTTTGTGAACAATGCTGTGCCCCTCCAATGCTTTGTCTCCTGCGGGTCAGGGTCCGCCACTGACTCTCAGATTTTCTTGTGGCCCACCTGAGAGAGCTTTACAGCCCACCAGTTGAGAAGCGCTGAGATAGTCCACAGTGTAACAAACTGTTATCAAAGAGAGTAAACAGTGTGATGCACTTTCAATTCACGCATACTCCAAATAATAAGAACGTTCGCTGTGACACTCAAGATTAAAGCTGTTAACTTCAGAGATCAATATAACACAGATACCACTTTGTGTTTGATGGGCAAATCCACTCTTCATCACATGACTCTCTTTTCATTAATGCGAGAACATCAAAATGACATTGAAGTATTACCTCTTTTCTCCATGTCTGTAAGAACTTTTTCCTGTTAGTTGGTTCCTGGGCACTGCTAAAATAGTGGCAGCTAGGCAAGGAAGGCACCACAATGAATCCTGAACAAAAACAGAAAGCATTATATTTCAATGTGGAGGCTCCACGGTGCACCATGTATTATTGTGTGGGCATATGTTGGTTCTGAATAGGACTGCCCAAACTTGAAGTTTCAACTATTATTTTCTTGCCATTTTCAGGAGAATGAGTATATGTTGGAAAGCATATTCCATCATGGTTTAGTATGAAAAGTGCTCCCTCAGAGTACATGTTTGTGAAGAGCATTATATTCATTTGATGCATAAAAAATATCACAGAGTAAAAAAAAGGATGGACGAACGACCTGAAAACATAATGGAGTGATCAAATCTTCAAACTTACTGCTAGCCGCATTGGGACTCTGAAGTCCATCCTCTTCCCATATCAGTTCTCTATCTTGGCTACCCGGTACCTCTTCTTCCATCGGAGGAGTAACCTCAAGCTTCATTTTCACCTCATATTTTTCACCCATCTTCTGCTCCATCTGTTCTTCAGACTGTCTTTTTGTGATTTCTTCTTTAGGGGCCATGGCTTGTTCTTTGCTCTCTGCAATTTCTGTGCTTGATTGCTACCCAATGGATGCAAAAAAAAACCAATATTTATTATTAGTTCATACACAGATCTACAAAATATAATGTTAAAGGAAACTGATAATGATGTAGCAAATCAAAAGCTAAAAAGGAGAAACATGCATGACAACTAAATTTACAGCCATTCAGGTGGATAAACTCTTGTATTTGTATGCATTTTACAAAGTGAAAATAGTAATAAGAGTTTTTCACTTCATACTAAGAAAAGGAAGCACTGCATTTTGCAACAATATCCAATCCCTTGATAGATGCAGTAAACCCTGATTTCATGAGAAAGTGTTTAAAACCAAGATCAATTGTAACTATATCACTGTGAATCAATCCGGTACTGTTACATAAACTGAGTTTTGTGTGATTATAAAATCTAACCTGAAAAACAATCACACTGCAGATCGCCAAAGCAGATAAGTACATATGGGACAGTGTATTATTATTGCTTTGAAAAGACCCGACATGTGGCTCAAATCCTATGCTTATTTTGCCCTTTTCTCAGCAATTACACAATTTTTTTCCATAAACCTTGAGACATATTTTTCATTGATGCAAACAGACTCTTAGGGGTCAATTCATTGCTGCATTTTTTTTTCAGAAAAACTTCTTTTTCACATTTGAGCTTTGGAGACCAAATTTTTATTTTAGCTAATAACAAATTTTGCTGGGCAACATATTGTTAGTTTTGAGGAGTCACATAAAGGAACAATACTGAAAACATGTTAGTCCCTTAGCTTGGTCTGAAACTCCTACCTGTAGTACTGAGCAGTCACTGTTAGTTGATAATGGTTCTTCTGTTTTATCAGCCGTTTCAACCTCTCCCGTTCTCTGGGCCTCTGTATCCGGGGGCTCTGTTCTACTGATGGTCACCGAGTCATCAGCAGCATGGGACACGTCTTCATCCTCACATACATCCTTCTCTTCATCTCTTTGAAAAGCGAATAAACAAAAGTATGAAGTAACTTCCCCCACTTATAATAAATCTTTGATTCGTAACTATCAACCCTCACGAAACTTAAGATCCTCAACTTCTAATCTTTTACAAGTTCTGGTTTCAAAGAAAACATGGGGGAATGGGCCTTTGCTCTTGCAGGGACGACCCTGTGGAATTCTCTTCCACAGAATTTGAAAACCCAGACATCAGTGACCAACTTCAGGGGCGACCTGTAGACGTAAATGTATAATGATATTTTTTTGAAAGACAACCACCTATGCATTGAAGGCTATCCTTGTATAGTTCAAACTTGCAAAATATTTTTTCTCTCCATTTCTGTAATTTGCCCTGAAGCACCTTGACTATCTAATTAAGATGGAAAGAGTGCTATGCAAATTCTATGTATTATTATAATTAAAATTGCTTTATTTACACTGCAGAAGTTCATTAGATGGTGTGATGACATGAAAAAACATTCTTTCCTCCTAAAACCACAACATTTTACATGTTTTTGTAAATCTTCGCTTGTGAGGGTGGCAATTGAGGAGCGTGTGATCCAATTTTAAAACTCTGTCATGCTGCTTCAGCAACTATCGCCATCTATGATGAAGGACTGGTGAATCTTGCAGTATCCTCAGCAGAAGTTTACTAAAACCGGTAAAACTTTGAGATTAAAGAATCTATAAAAAATCTTGATTTCTTTAGACAATCCACAGGCATTAGCTAGTGGGTTTTTTTTGTCTCCTATTGTATTTTTCATGTTGTGTTAGTCATTGTATTGATATTGAAAATGAAATGAAATACAAATAAATAAAATTGTGGGAAAAAATATTTATCATAATATTGCTTTTCAATTTATTCAACCCCCATAGTAAGCATATGTACAAATATGCTAAATCAACATTATATATCTTACCATTATCTTTCAAAAATCAAAGTAAAGCTACATGTAGGTGCAAACTCAATCTATTACTCCACATTTTATTTTTTTCTCTATTAAGTACTTGAAGTTTATCTCTAAAAGGCATGAACTGCGGAAATTTACAAAGAGAAAAGTCATGAAACCTACATGTATGAAAAGGCTTTTCCAAGTTCCAGCTACCTAAATATCATTACACTTGAATCCAGGTTTTCAGCTTCTTTCTGAATAATCTTACAAAGTGTTGAAATAAAAAAATGTGACAATGCATCCATTTAATTCTATGATCTTAAATATGAACTTATTGATGTGATTCCCTGTGTGCTGAATTAAGTCTGTGATTATATCAATGATCAATTTCTTTTGAGACTTTCACTTACTCTTCATGGCCTGACTCGCCACTGGCCGTCTCCCAGCTGCTATCTGATGAGGTGTCGTCATGGCTACCATCTCCCCTTTCTTCCTCATTCATCTCCTTTGCTGCTTCCAGGAAGTCGGTAATAGAAAGCTCAGAGTCAAACTCCTCTTCTATTCTAAAGAGTTGATGAGGAAACACCTTTGACATGGTGTCATCCACCCATCTCACTGTGATTGTGCCATCGTTGTTTACTTGACGGACCTGGCCTGCAGGAGGAAGATCTTTTGCAGATTCTTCTTCTTTTGAGTTGTGGGCGATCCTAATGACCACATCGTCCGTACTGAATACAAAGTCTGAATGGGGTGAGAGCTCGTAGACACTGTGCTCCTCAGTTCTTATGATGGGCCTTTGAAAAGAGAGAAAGGATGCAATCAATAGCCACCACCAAGGGCATCAGTAAAAAGTAAACACACAATGTACCAATGGAATAGTCTAGCTAAGCCTTTTAATGGTTACCAAGGTAACTTCTCTAAGTCTGTACTGCCGTACTTTGGCAAAAGGAAGAAGTTACAAGAGTTTCATTTGTTTTCTTCAATATCTTGCCATAGATCAATCATTTCTTCCCAAAATTTTGCCTGAACGTGCAACATACAAAGGGTGTTTCAGAAACAACAATAACTCAAATTTACCAGTAACTGATTTGTCACCTTGCCAAAGTTGGGCAGCGTATAGTGTGAGTAATTATTCTAATGCCTGAGAAATATAATGTGCATTATATGTTTTATGAGATACAGTATGTGACTGATGTGGATCGTTGTTATTTGATAATAAACATCCTCATCTCAAAACCATGACCAGGCAAAAGAACTGGTCCTTAATACAAGCCATTACCAATACCAAAATTTCCTGTAAGATAAAATACATGACTGGTCACAAATCAAAATATAAATAATTAAACAATCAAACTTACTGTGAAGGGTTTTCGGGATTTCTTGTTATCCAGTTGATGCCACATGTCCTTTCTTTGTTGTCAGCCTGGGTAACAACACCATATCCTTCCTCATTTGCTTCTGGTGATACAATAGAGTTCCGAAGTGTGACGTCAGTTGCCATGGTGTCATGGCTGGCTGGTTCTAAACAGAGTCGCAACTGACGGTCGTCTGTACACTTTGGCTCGTCTGAAAAATAGGTTGCAAGCGCTCAAATTCAAATAGCAGCCATTTTCTCCTTTGAGAAACACATGCTTTCATTCGGCGGGTTCATTTGTTTAGAACCAGGCCACCATGACACCATGGCAACTGACGTCATCGCTTCGGTACTCTATTATTGTTAGGAATGTTATCGGCAATCAATCCTCGGGACAGTATGAATAAAATTGTGGTTTTCTCCCTCTAAATATAAGCATTTATGTTCTGGATTTTAAACAAACAATATATTCATAAAGATGTCTCTCAACAAGAATATTTGTCCATTACACTTTTATTCAGTCAATCTAAAATCATCCATGATCTTCAAGGCTAAACTAGTCTCATCCTTCCCCCATATGTATTGAACTCTGTTTCACAAGACATAATATGGTGAATTCTCCGTGAGCAAATTATACTCTTTGACATAATGGGAATGACTTTTTTTCCACAGATCATAATGAGATTTGTCCACAAAACTCAGTCATTTTCCATCTTCATTAAAATTAATTTGAGTCTCTATATTTATTTACTTGGGGTAGAATCGTGGCATGCATTAAAGATAAATACCAGTTGTGGTAATGACCTCAAAATGAGTTCAAACAGAATCCAATAAAATGACCACCCAAGTGTTTGTATGTATAAATAAAAAATATGTGCCAAATGGCTCTGGAAGATAATGCGTAATTGCTGAGAAATGAGCAAAATATGCAAGGAATTCCATCAAATGTTGGGCATTTTTCCAAATAATATTAATACACTTTCCAACATATGCTTTTCTGTGTTAGTGATCATCAGAATTATCAGTTTTGAGCTATGATTTTTATGATTTCACTAAGATAACTTTACATTAATGTACCATATCTAGATATGATAGTATGGTGACAATTAACCTTGATTTAAAAGGACTTTCTCATGAAATAATTGTTAGCTGCAACTACTTCCTTTTACCTCTAATTCATAAAGGTATATGTAACAGACTAAAGAGTAAGGGCTCACCTTTACTAAGACTGACAAAGTCTCCTGGGAAGAACTCCAGCTCATCTAGCTGTCTGCACGGAACCACATCAGTAGATACGATACTGCTTTCGTACGTACCATCCTATCAACAATGAAACAATTTGCCACAAAATTCAGTTGCAGTTCCTATGAAAGTGACTGCTTCAAAGTGACTGTGAAATGCTGATTAGAATGCATCTCAAGAAGAAATGCATGTTGCAATACATTAGAATCGCAAAATTGATCAGGATTCAAATCTTCAATTCATAAACCTTATAATGTTCAGCAACCAATTTCATTATTGTTTTGCCATGTTTTGAATGTCAGGCTATAAAAAAGATCAATACTTTGCAATTAGCTTGATAACTTAGATTATTCCTGCAAAATATTGACAGATCTTATAAGTTCACAACAACAGTTTTCACATTTCCCACAACTTGAGTTTGTATCCTGCATAATGAATGTTAAGTTACTGAATTTATGCACAATAATGTAACCTTTTCTTTCCCATTCACACATACATATGCATCAATATGTACATCGAATAACATAGTATGAAATATCAATTACATGTTTAACAAGCAATGTATATAAAATGCCTTGCTGAAGGTCCCAAGTCCCACAGCATGATAGAGAGCAAGAATCTCTTTTAAGTTCAAATTGAGTTCTTTAACAGCAGCTATGAATGACATCAATAACATAATACAGATCATTTTGCTCAGGCATTAGAATAATCCCTGATTGTAACCTTTGTAGCAGTTCACACGCTCTTGACATAAAGTACCTTGTGCGTGTAGGTCATATTAATGCCCTCAATGATGTATATTATTTGTATACTATCCCCCCCAATCCAGTATGTCATGAATAGACTTACCTGCCATAGGACATCTACTATAGACGACGTATGGGTGACCTCGACACACACCCATTGACCAGGATGGATGGGATCCCCTCTGGCTGCTCGTTCTTTCCGCTTCTTTGGTTGGGAGCTCATTTGCCGCTTGGCTAATTTGGCAAGAGAGTTCTGGCATGAAGTCTTGGACTTGGCTTTGGATGAAGAATCAGTGTCTTCTCCTTGCTCTTTTCCATTAACAGGCTCTTGTTCACCATCCTCTTCAATCTCCTCTGCTTGATCTTCTTCTTCTCCTTCCAGCTCTTCATCCTCCTCCCACTCCAAATCATCTCCAGAGGAAACATCATCTATTACTCCTTCTTCTTTCTCTCTTTTGGTAGTCTCTGACTGTTTGTTTGGAATCCCTTCTGCGTCAGAGTGTACATCTTCTCCACCAGCTGCCTCTACAGGAAAAAATACACTTTGACAGACCTTCCCCAGCAATTTGATCTGATCGTGCATATCTTTTTGAGTGTCTGCACACAACTTGTTGTAAGATTCTAAGGGCAAGCTTCCGGATGCAAGCCCACTCAATGATCCCTGTAATGTTTCTAATTCTTCATGTATCTTCTCAAAGTTACTGAGCACTCTGCGTAGTCGACGGTCTTTGGGTTTTTTTGCACGTTCTTGGTCTGACTCAGACACTTCAGTATTCCCTTCGTCCCCATTCACAAGATTAAAGGCAGGCTTGAGAAAAGCCCTTGCTAAATCCTCGGGACGAGGTAGATTGCGTAAATTTCTCTGCGCTTGCCTCACAATGATTTCCTTCTCATCCAAAGATGCTGGGTCGTCAACTCTAGCTTTCTCCAGTTCATACAAAATTTGGTCATATGAATTAAGACATTTCAAGATTTCTTTGTTGCAGCGAGCTCTACTTGATATTTGTTGTGTAGTCAATTTGCTAGCTGCAACCTGATTACTTTCCAGACCCATTTCACCTGTAGCAGAGTTGAGGCAAGAGGCTGCTGATTCACCTGACCCACATTGCACTGATTGTTCACCTCCACTCACTTTACATCCATCCCCTAATACAGCTTCATCCACCTGCCCTTCTTTTGATTCTGGCACACCTCCTGTACATGCATCTTCTGTCACAACATCTTTGGCTTTCTTTAACTCCAGAATACCCAATCCCTGCAGAGCTTCCTTAATGACAGATGGTATGCTGTCTTTGTTCTCACTGTCCACGTCCTCTCTAACAGAGTTCATATCACCCTCTAGCTTGGCTGCGACACCTTCGTCATCAGGCTTCCTAAAGGACAGTAAGGAACCTTTTGTAATAGATTCTGGGTAACCAATGTCCTCTTCCTTGACTTTGTACATGAACTTATCTCCTATCTGAACACTGGCATGGGCACTGAAGTTTAACAGCTTCGTTCTGAGGGAGAAGAGACATTGTAAATATTTACACAATTCTGTATAAAAAATAACTCAAATGCTACTTCAAGCTGGCTATTGTGTCATGAAACGAAAATCACTTGCAGCTCATTAAGACATGTATACATGTTAACCAATGTTGCATTTGTATGTTGGGATGTACAATGGGTATCATGTAACAACAAAAACAACTCTATAAATACAGGCTTCCATGTCATTCATACAGTTCAGTCTGCACAAGCCGACCTCCTCTAAGTCAAATAATCACCTTGGTCGACAGACTTGATACAATTTTCAAGACCACAATATGTTTTATCTCTTCTAATTTGAATTTCTTTGAATAAAACAGATTTCTGTTCCCAAGAGATTAAAATTGGGCAGACACCTGTCCTTTAAAATGACCAATAGAAGGATAGTAAATGAATTTCTTACCTTTCTAGATTCTTGCCCTTAATGCACATTGGTGGTGGCTTGAGGTCATCTGTGTTCTTGGTTATTGCCCTTGAACACCACTGGACATCCAGACCAGTATTCTTCACCTGTGAAAGAAGATCAAGTATCCCATTACATCAAAATGACCATTAATAAGTTTTGCTGTCTTTACCCAGGACAGTGGTCACATTGCTCAACAGCCAAAATAAAATCACAATTTGACTGAAATAAGAGTAGCATTTTCTTTAAAAACCAGTGCACATCTAGTTACCAAAGAATGTGTATAGCATTTCCATTTATTTAAAAATAGGGTAAGAACGCACTGTTGATCGGACCCCAGACTTTCATGAGTCTAGTCAGGCGCCTTAGACCACTCGGCCACGGCACCCGCACATTTGCTGATCTTCATGTATTGATTTTAGAAAAAGAGATTGGCTTCATACCTCATCCACGGTGACTCTGAACCGGGTCTTGCTGCCAAGGATTGGACGTGGTCCCCCAAGCCATTTGGCTCCTTTGAAGACAGCTGCCGGACCCTGAAGGACCTGGCCTGGAAAGAACCCTACCTCTTCTCCAAAGACAGAATTCTGTCAAAGATCAAATCATATTTCAAGAATGCAGTAATCAAGCCTTGAAATAAGCAGCTGCAGACCAGGGGCAATTTTTCAAAAAAAATTGCCCCCGGCTCACGGGCTTTTTACAGGAACCGGGGGCAATTTTCTGGAACCAGGGGTAATAAAAAAAAAAGAATATAACGGTGAACCACACTGCAAATTTGTTTAGAGTAAGCACAGCTCCTGCAATTTTTTAATTAGTACATGAATAGCACGCTAAGTAATAGGCTTATTCAAAAATTTAAGAAATCAGATTTAAATGTTTAAGTGTGTTTTGACACCCTCACTCCACATTCCCTTTACAACCACACACACATGGGCTTATTTATTTTTCATCTTTAATGAACCATGAACAATGAACCCCCCCAAATAAAAAAAAATCTAAATAAATGAGTAAAATAAAAATACAAAAATAGAGAGAGAGAGAGAGATGGAGAAAGAGAGAATTCAGATCAATTAATAATAAATTTAGAAAAAAAAATTACCCCTCTCCAAGAAAGAAATTAAAAAGCTATAATAATTCACAACTATAAGCTAAGTGATTTTGGCTCCGTTTTGACAAGCAAAGTCGGCGACTGTGAGGATAAAAGACTTGCACATCGTATGTGCTGTGAACAGGGATTTATCTCCTGTGCAATTCGAATTACTATATCACAGAATTGTGATATCCCAACTGGAAATGTGTGCATTAGAAATTGCACATGGTGAAGTATGGAAAAACCGCTACCAGAAGCACGCGCGCACATGTATTACAGAAAAAAAAGACGGACGGAACTCACTTTGTATGGTACAGAAAGAAAGACGCACTTGGCAATTTGAAACTGTGCTTATCGTAAATTGAAAGTTACTTGATTTTGGCTTTAGAGATATTTAAATTACATGTATGATATGGCTTCACTGCTCACTCACGGCGGACGCAATTACCTGGAAAATATTTGCGCCCGGTCGTCAAAATGTTGATGATTTGGGGGCTTTATGGGCGCAATTGATGGCTTTATGAGTGCGAATTTGCGCTCAGCGCCCGCTTATTTCAAGGCTTGGCAGTAATGGTAGTGGAGATGATAGTGATGATGACGATAATGATGATGTTGATAATGATGTATCTGAAATTGAACGTAAGATCCCAGAAAGTATTCGATATCACAATAATCATCCAAAGAAAAGTAATGATAAGGATGCAGTTATTCCTAACAGTAGCTTATGGGGATTACTCCATGATTACTTGTCTTGGGATCTAACTTTAACTTTACAGAACTCAAATTTAGATCCTACCTCATCACTGCTGTCATGAACATCCACAAGACGACAAGCACTATCCTCACACACGGAACATCTGGCGTCGCTCTTGAAGCGCACCACAACATTGTTGTAACTTTCTCTGACAAAGCCAACCCAATCATCCATCACAACATGGTGACCAGACTGAAATGGCTAGAAAACAAGGGGAACAAGAAGTTATTGATTTCTTTGTAAAAGAGGTCTAACATAAATTAAGTTCTAAAAAAGTTAAAAAGGAAATTTATCCTTTTTTGAGGGTCTACATTATCTCAGTGGTGTGGTGGAAATGTCTTTTTTCTTCCCCATATACTAAAAGCAGGTCTTGGCTACACTGCAAGGAGGTCTCAAATCTTGATGGAGAGACTTTAAAAAGAATATTTTAAAAATTCAGTGTTTCTAATCCACAGAGCTCCATTAAGTTCTGGCTAGCTCAAACTGTTCCTGTGACTCTAATAAGAAACCAGATACCAACTTGTGACCAGTACAGTTAAATAAGGAAATAAGGCATGCAATAAACAAACTTAAGCTTCACGTTTCCAAGAGAACAGAGCTACATTGGAAGCATCACACAACATAAATTGCAACTAACCAGGGTCGGAATTACACGGGGGCGACGGGCGATTTTGCCCCCATGACAGCCCAAATCGCCCCTAAAAATTCTCAAAACCCAATGCTTTGGGGCGACTATTTATTTCAGAATCGCCCCAATAAAATACCATCGACAATGTAAAAAATACTTCACATAATTACGTTCTCCGGCGGCGGAGCAAGCGCATCTTTTATATCGCCCTTTCCAGCTTTAAGTTGAACGGTCGATGCAATATCCGAACCTTCCGTAACACCGGAAGCTTCGCGATTGTAAATAAACGCGCAATGCAATATGGGATGCGGAGTACGCATAGTCTTTAGCACAGGGTTTTTAGAATTGTTGACGCACTTGCCGCATGGCTTATGTATATGTACGCGTGCACGATTAGACTGCACAGCTGGTAACGAGACCACGTGCATCGTACGGTATATTATGTGTACTAGGCATGCACAGAATTGTATGCGATCAGCTGGTGATTGTGACAGCGCTGATTATCGACATCGTCAAGTCGGAGTGCGAGATGGATAAGTTTCTAATTCGAGTTCAACCTGGCTCTGCCAAACGGCCAGAGCCAGCGCCAGAAGCCTCTCCAAATCGAGATACTGTTGAGAGGGATAAGCCAAAAAAGAAACAGTACTGTACAGAGACAATAAAGTCTTGGGGCCTCGATTGGCTCGAATCTGAGGTGTGCGAGGCTGAAGGCGACTCTGGTGCACTAGCGTACCTACAGGGGGGGGGGCAGTCTGCCCCCCCCCCCTGACGAGTCACAACCCATTTTTTTTTTTTGCTTGTCACATTTTTGGACGGACGAATTTGCCCCCCCTGTGAAAAATCCTAGGTACGCCACTGCTCTGGTGGGATCACTGTTGTTTATTGTAAGGCCTGTCATGCCTGTAGTCTACAGTAATTACAGTTAAAAATGTTCTGAGCTTTTAGGCATCACATTGAGTCTCGGAATATCAAAAGGTAATTGCTGACATGTGATAAAAAAAAGTAGCCCCATGAATTAGAAAATAGCCCCAAGATATTCAGTGGTAGCCCCAATGTAAAAAAAGTAGCCCCTAAAAAAAAAAAATTAATTCCTACCCTGCAACTAACAGTTGTTAATATGCAAATCTATATAGAATACTCACCACAATTGGATTTAGCTGTTGACTAGGAATGTTGTAGATCATCTGTCTCGTGCTGTGCACTTGTAAATGACATAGAACATTAATGGATTTGATGATTCCCTTCTGCGTCTGGGTGGGGACGTTGTACTTCACTATGTCACCAGGTAGTAGACATCGGTCATGGAGGGTTAGCTTTAGAATACAGGGAAGAAAAGAAAATCAACACATACAGAGGCCTTTCATGGAATGTAAACTAATACACAAGAAAGAAGTTGAGAATTTTCTGATTTTGTATCATTTTGATTTTGGGTTACGAAACCCCCCTACCTAGTATGATTATCGGCAATGTGCGTTCCCTTTCTAACAAGATAGATGAACTGGAAACTCTCACAAGATACATGCATGAATATAGAGAAGCATGTTTCATGGGATTCAGTGAAACTTGGCTAAATGACTCAATACCAGATAGTGCACTTCATATTCCTTATTTTAAATTGGTCAGAGGGGACAGAACGAGAGAATCCGGGAAGATGAGGGGAGGAGTGTGCCTGTACATAAACTCAAAGTGGTGTTAAAACTGGACTGTGAAACCGACTATGTCAAGTTCTGCTTCAAAATAACAACGCCAAACAGACGAGTTAAGGTGTATCCTAACAACAAGCCGTGGGTTAATAAAGAACTTTGCGATTTACTCAGGGAGAAGGGTGCAGCGCTTTCGACAGGAAATACGGAGTTACTGAGAGAAACCCAATGAAAAATCAAGCAGCAGACGGAAAAATGTAAAAGTTCCTACAAAGAAAAGATTGAACGGAACTCTTGAGATAATAACCCCAGAAAGGCATGGAAAACAATGCAGGATATTACTCGATACAACAAAGATAAATCAAAATCTGTGCCAACAGAACAAGATATTGGTTTTGTTGATGATCTAAATAATTTTTAATGTCGTTTTGATGTTGAAAATTTTGGTAGTGAAAATGAAGGAATCAAAAGTAAGGTGAACGAGATGCCTGATCAAACACCTATCCAAATTTCTGAGCATGACGTAAGAAGAATATTTTCAGGCTTACAAACACACAAATCTCCCAGGCCAGATGGCCTAGGTAACAAGGTACTTAAAGGTCAAGTCCACCCCAGTAAAATATTGATTTGAATAAATAGAGAAAAATCAGACTGGCACAACATTGAAAATTTCATCAAAATCGGATGAAAAACAAAAAAGTTATGACATTTTAAAACGTTTGCTTGTCAAAACGGAGCCTTAATAATCCAAAATCACTTAGCTTATAGTTGTGAATTATAGCTTTTTAATTTCTTTCTTGGAGAGGGGTAATTTTTTTTTATAAATTTATTACTAATTGATCTGAATTCTCTCTTTCTCCATCTCTCTCTCTCTCTCTATTTTTGTATTTTTATTTTACTCATTCTATGCTCAACTCAGCGATATGCAAATGAGAGAGTTGATGATGTCACTCACTGGCTATTTCTTTTGTTTTTATTGTTTGAATTATACAATATTTCATTTTTTTACGGATATGACAATTATGACCATCTTGTTCGAACCACAAAATGTAAAAACAATCAAATTCCACATGTTAAGGGAGGAACGAAACTTTGCTCACATGACAATGAGGAGAAAATTCAAATATTTCATATAATATGATACAAAAGAAATAGTGAGTGGGTTATGGTCAATTCCAGCGCAACGGACATGACGTTCAGACAAATTTTTATAATTCAAAGGTAAATACAGTAGAATTAGCAGTCTTTTGATAATTGTTACTGAGCTTATCAGACACATTTAAGTATCAGTTACATACACATGAAATTTCAAATCGTTTCGTTGAACAGTTGCTGAGAAATTGCACTCTTTGTGAGCGTAACGGACATGACACGAAATGGACGAAGCATTTTTACCTCCTATTGCTTATCAAAATTCCTGTGAATTCTTAGATTGCATGCACCTGATGTTGGTGTTGATTTAACCTTAAGATCATGCTCTATCCATAAAATAGTGTTTAACAACAGTTTTGCAGTGCATTCTGTATTCATAGCTCAAAATGTAGCGTAACGGACATGACACACGAAGCGTAACGGACATGACACACGAAGCGTAACGGACATGACAGTTTCGTCCACTTTTTGTAAGCAAATATAATTATTTTATTACAAGATATGGTACAAGTCTAATTGTTTACATGTTAAGGCTAGAGGTTAGAGACACACATCATAACTGGTAATCTGTAATATCTCCTATTATTTTGCAATTTGAGAGAGGGGCTTTTCGTACAATATTTATAAAACAAACAAATATTTAGAAAAATTTATTTTTCACCAATTAACAACAGTTAATGAGTATTTTCCAGTTACTACCATCTGCAACACCAAACTAAAAGAGAAAAAGTTGATAGTAAAGATTATCTTTTAGTCATGGCTTACTATTTGACAATGTACTTAGCGTAACGGACATGACACCCTTACGAAGTGAACTTCATCAGCACTTCTTAGTTTCAAAATGAAAGAAATATGAATGAATGAATGTAATTATGTAACAGCAAAGTACCTTTACTAACATTCTAAAGAAAAATATGTAGATATTATTGGCAGGTATTATTAATTTAATAGCTAAAGCCTACATGATAATTTTATATAGAATACAATGCTTAATAGTACCGCTACGGCCTACGGCACACTGAGAAGACCAAATCTCATTTTTTGTGAGAAGAAAACAAAATGTACCAGACCTGTATAAATCCAAGATGAACATATGAAATATATTTTATGATAAAGAATAATATGAACTAGTATTAATGTCAGTTTTAAGATAAAAAAATGATATTAAAAAGTATTTTAAAATTTAATAGCAGTACCTGGAAACCAGTCTTTCATTATCGATTATGTATGAGTTGAAAGGTAATCGGAATGTTTGTAAATCGCTTCTGAGATTTTTTTTCATTCAAAATAAATATCATCCTGAGTATAATCATCCTTTCATCAATTCTTGGATGTTCTAAATCTTACTATCTTGCTTGCTGACAAATGTGGCTGTATCTAATTATGTTGCATTGTCCGTGCTGCTTGTGTACAAATGAAGATACATCATTCAAATCGTGATTATGGCTGACCAAAATACTATGATGACATAATTTATTGATAGCGCCACATTCCTTCCATAGCCCCTTTGCTTTGTGATATTGCAAAGAAGTGCCACTGTAGATTCATGGATTCATAGAGCTACATCATGTAACACAGATATCTGAATACAAACTTGTTTTTAAATGTGAGCCCGTGCCATCACTGAAGAAGTTGAGGTTGGTGAAAGTCAGATACTTTGAAGCAATATCATCAATGATCTCATGAATTCACAAGTTGGAATTTTATCATGCTCCAAACTGTCAGTGCAAACACCTAAGATAATCAATCGTATTGTTCAAACACAAATGATACAGATTGTGATCTGAGTATGTTGCCAGATCTAGCTGCATCTTATCCTAATATTATGTGGCATATTGTTAATTCTCAGAAAAATATACCAGAACAAGAGCTGAACTTTCATCATTCACCAACTTCGAAAAATAGCTTGAATGACATGCAGATTTTAGGAGTTATTACATCCAGCTATCCTCAAGCAATTGAGACTGACCTCAGTCTGTGACACTGAGCCTAATATTTTGTTTTTGTGAATGCTACCTTTTGTCGTATATAAGGCGTCATGTCCGTTACACGATTTGTCATGTCCGTTACGCCATTTTTATGAAAATGAGAAGTGGTAAGGGAAAATGATTGCTACACATGGTAGGGGGATTAATTCTAACATAGAATCTGAATCTGCAGTACCTTCAGACAAATTTCCTGTAAGCTGTGAAAACTTTAAGTGAAAAACGTAACGGACATGACACTGAAAATGATAAAGAAATCACACAAATCTGAAGATCGATTTCTTTAAAATTGATGAATGGCATAAAATTTAATGATGATTTTGTATTGATGTAAACATTAATCAACTATTCAGAAGTTAAAAGAGACCTCTGGGACCTTATTTGCTTTTAGTAGAGACAGAAAAGATGAATTGTTTAAAAATAGCCACGTTTTTTAGATTTTGCAATTTACTATTCAATTTTTTTTATGATGGAAAAAAATACAAAATTTTATCAATATTGCAATTTTTCTATTGGAAATTGAAACTTTATAGATTACTTTTTAAGAAAATTTAACTGCTTAAGTGAAATCTGAAACTTCATTTTTTCTCTAAAGTGAACATTTTCCATGGAATTGCCCTTATGTCATCAGTCCCCTCATTTATAGTGACCAGGGGGGTGTTTCATCAATATTTTCGTCCGACAACTGTCAGCGCTGACTAAAATTGTCAGCGCTGACAATTTAGTCAGCGCTGACAAAAATTCGTTTCATCAAACTCTCGGAGCTCCTCTGACTATTGTCAGAGAATTTTTATTTTACAAATCGTCTTGAACGAGGTTCGCTGACTAATTAGGCCACGCCCACTCCCAAAGTCGTGAAAAAGATGTAAAATTGATTGATGTTTTCGCCACGACGATTCGAAATGAAACGAAGAAATGAGAAGAAGCGAAGGTCCTCGTAGAGGTGAATGAGGATTTTACCGTAAGTAAAACCCTTCAAAATGTCGTTCATATTGTATGTAAGGTGATTGAATTATTCGTTGTGCGTGATTATCAAATGAATTACAAGAAAAGAGGATCTTCTGGCAGGACCCCTGTCGATACGATCGGTGAACTTGACAGTACAAAATCCAGTCTAGTCCCATACCCGTGTTTCTGTGTCTGTAGAACTATCTCAGGTCCAAACTAACGACACGGCTCACGGCTGTCACGTTTTTATGATCCGCACATGGCTGCAATGTTATAAATTTTGCAAAGAGAATTCTTTATATTGTTCTACCTTTATGTCATTCTATGTTGCAAATCATATTTTTTCATTTCCTTTGGTTTTGTAATAATTTTGTTGCTCGGTGTAGTCGGAGATTGGCTTGATCACCAGGCAAACCAGCGTGTGCAATTGTAAATGTACACATATCCAATGGGGCCATCCTAATTCTGTGTTACAGAAATTGGAATTGAACAGGAGCTAAATCACATGGTAATAGTGTGAGTGGTAAATTTGTAAAGTGGATGTTCTCAACTATTAATGTAGGCTTAGCCTTAGCAAGTCACAAGTCGAATGAAGTGAAGGCTCTCGACAGCTGTCGAGGATTCGGGCGGGGGGGGGGGGGTGATGCGATTGTGGCAGAGGTGCGTTCACACCCAATAAAAATTAAAATCTAGATATAAAAAAATTATTAGATCTAAGTTTTAAATAGTGCAACCGGCCCGTGGCCGTACTGGTATAGCTTATAGGCCTAGATCTATCTTAAATTATCTTTGACTTTGCGCACCCAAGTGAAATGAGCCATTTCATAGCTCCCTTTAAAAAAAAATATTGATCGTCCAATTTGGGGGAGACGAAATAATGCTCTTCATTTGTGTGCGATTATGAAGTTTGTTTGGCTTTTATTTTTCTAAGTCAATTTTTTAGACAAATTACTATTTAGCATGAATCTGCAATAGCATCGGTGTTATTGGGGTAAATAAATTAAATTATTGTTGATAATGTCTCTTAATCTATTTTTTGAAAAATACTGTCGTACCACATAAAGTTAGAGTCTAGTCATACCTAACCTTAAATAGCATGTAAAGGTTAAAGGTCTCTTCATTAGAAAAAAATATAGGAGAATATGGAATGGATCTCATCAATCCCAAGTATTTTTCTGCCTTGAATCTCATATTAAAGTTCCATTGAACAAAGGTCACAGTCCAGAAATAGTTGACAGTTTGATGGTTTGATGGGGATGCAATTTGCTGCAGTTATGAATTAGGAGCCTATTCATATTTTTTATTAATTTGATTGTGGCTTTTAACCGGCAAGGTATCCAAGCGCTATTGAGTTTGAAAAAAACTTTTATTTTTATTTTTTAATTTAAAAAAAAAATTATTGAAAAAGCTGTTTTACTATTTTGTATGGTTAATGTGTTAATTACCGTCTTGTTTATAATCAAGTGAAAATTATATGAATTAACAAGGATAAATTGTTGACCGATTGTTGGTAAATTCTATAAATTTCAGGATAATAAAAGAAGAAAAATGATTGGTATATTCGATCATTCCCCTTTATGAAATGTCAACAATATTCATTGAAAGTGCAGTATTTTTCAATGATCACTGTAAATCTACATATTTTCTTTGCTACATGTATAACAATGTGATATTATTAATATTTTAATTTCAGACTATGGACATTTGAACAGTATGCAGAAGAAGACGGATCTGGAACTAGAAAGCAAGGCTCTGACTGGTCTACTACAGCAAGGAATGTGCCAGCGGCCAATTTGATGAACATGTGACAGAAGATTTGGCAATGGGTGAAGAAATACCGAGATTGAAATGCAACCACAGGTAACATGTAGACTAGTAAAATGCGATAATGATTAAAAAATAATGAAGGATATTGTTTTGGTTGCAGAATGTAAAATCATAAAAACCCACATCAATGACAATGAAATCGGACTGTGACCGGATTTTCTATTTAAAGTCAGTTTGAAATGCAAACATTACATAAGCATGAAAGACATAATAGATTCAATATATTTTGCATGTTAGCTGCAGGGTCAGCAGAACGGTTTTGAAAGTGAGGGGGCTGAGCCGAAAGTGGGGGGGGGGGGGGGGGGCTGACCAATGCAAAAAATCATAAGCAGATGGTCAATTTTACATTTTTGTACATGGTTTTGGAAAACAGTGCGGGGGCTGAAAAATATGAAATGACCATCTGGTTACGATTTTTTGCATGGTCAGCCCGTTCACTGTAAAAACCGTTCCGCTGACCCTGCAGCTAACATGCACCCCCCCCCCCCCCGCCGGTTTCCGGAGCCCCTGCTCTCACCCCTCAATCCATTTAGCACTACTTGCTCATGTGTATGTACATACAAGCTACATTGTGAGGAATAATTTCACTTTTTAAGTTTCTCAGCCAGAGCATATGTCATTTTTACTATTGTTTGTATTTTTTATTAACATAATAAAAACTTGAACCCTTTATTTACCCCCTTCTATATGAAACCTGGTAATCAAAAGATGTTTTATTTCCTGTTTTTAGACATGTACATATACATGTGAGAAGAAATACCAGATTATGGCAAATATTTTAATTAGTTATTTCAATACTATTTTTCCTTCAGGTGGAGGCTTCAACCAAACTTTTCAGACAGACATGAGATACAAAGTTACACAAGTATAAATGGTTGAAGGTTTAGGAGAGCCAGACAAGAAGGCAGGAAATGTGATGTCACTTGTAAGTTAAAACACTCTTAATTATGACTGCCTCACTTTGGCGAAGAAAGTAAAGTCACATTAAAAAAAATATTAAATTACTGGTACTGCTCTCTTCTTTATTTGTTCTACTCAAATATTTGAAAACAATGACATCTATAAGTGCTTAGATGCTTAATTGATTAATGGTGATATTTATTGGACAGTTGTAAAACAACCAATATCAATCAATGCTAGATGGTGTGACTTGCTTTCTATTGCCAAAGTAGTAAATGAATGTTCCATTGTTCTGCATTCCTATTAGACCCCCCCCCCGCCCCATCACCATCTGCTTTGTATGGGAGTAACACTGGAAGATTACCCCCCCCCCCAAAAAAAAAAAAAAAAAAAAAAAAAATTATATCTCTTGTAGGCCTGTATAAATGTAATGCCTACAAAAGCAGTCATGAAACCTCATTAATTCAAATGATCTTGGTAGGGGGGGGGGTGCCTCAGGATCTTGCCTGTTGATTGTGCACTCGCTTCAGAAATCATGCTGCTGTTCCTGATGTTTTTTTTTTTTTAATTTAATATGATAACATGACTCTTGCATGAAATCAGCATTTGGCTCAAGAAATAAAGACCAAATGTGATAATTTTGGATTTTGACTCCCTTTCTTTGGTAAACCAATGAGAAAAACCCAAGTCATCAAAATCAATTGTGTATAAAAAAAGAGGAAATTTTAATCATTTTCTTATGCATTTCTTTGTTATTAACTTTTTTGTTTTCATTGTTTAATAAGGCTTTGGTGACAATATTTTAACCATTTAGAACTTAAAGTTCTTATTTCAAACATTAGAAATAAAAAAATGTTTTAACAATGATAATTAAATTAAGAATAAATGACTGATATCAATAATGATGGAAATTGATATCTTTATTAATAAAATATCACATGCTCTATAAATTAAATCCATTTCAGTTACTTCCATGAACATGGACAGCAGCAGGAGCAACAACAGCATCAGCAGCTGAAACTACAACTGCAGTAAGAGATGCAACAACCACACCGACAACATCAACAGCAGCAGGAGCTCCAACAATCATGCAGGGAACATCGGGCGCAACATAAATAACTTCATCAAGAGATGCAACAACCACAGTGGTAAACATCAACAGCAGTAGCAACAACGACAGTAGAAACAAAGCAAACAGCAAGGATTCTAACAAGCAATCATACAAGCAACAACACAAGCGACAACATCAATAGATGCCTCAGGAGATGCAACAGCCACACTCGTAAACAGCAGCAGTAGCAGCGATGACAACAGCAACCACACAGGCACCACCTTGAGCAACATCAGTAGCAAAAATAACTAATTGCACCAGGAGATGCAACAACCACACCCACAACACCAAGAGCAGCAAAAACAAACAGCAATTCCAGCAATCACGATGACAACAGCAGCAGCAACACCAACAACACTAATGAACATTGAAAAAACTTGTACAAAAGTCAATGAGGTCGCATTTTTCAGACATTATCAGACATTATTGATTAAAAAATGCACAATGATTTATTTGGGTTAAAGAAAATTATGTTTGAAAAAATGTGTACATTTGAAGATGTTTCCTATGTATTGATTGATATAATATAGTTTTAAAGATGAAAATATTATTCTTGAAATGTCTACTTTTTATTTGTCATTGACTAAAAATAAATACATTTTCTTTGAATTTTCTCAATGAAATGAAAAATAAGCAATTTATTAAAATGTTACATTCAAAATCAACTGAAATTGATCGATTTTAGCTGCAAAGGCCCTCAAAAGGCTGATTAGTCGGTGAAAATAAGTTTTGTCGGTAGGTGAAGGCCACCGACAAAATTAGTCGGTGGTTTCCAATAATTTGTCGGAGAAAATCACCGACAAATTTTCATGAAATGGAATTTAGTCGGTGATGGCAAAATTGTCGGTGAAAATGAAATTAGTCGGTGAAAATCACATTTAGTCGGAGAAAACCACCGACTAATTGTTTGATGAAACGCCCCCCAGGATGTGCATATAACTGTTTGGTGAAATTTAGCAAAACTTTAAAACGTCATAACTTTCTTATTTCAGATCCGATTTTGATGAAATTTTCAGTGTTATTCTTGTTTGATTTTTCTCTTTCTATTCAAATCATCTTTTTGTTGGGATGGACTTGTCCTTTAAAGTATGCAAGGATCGGTTAGCCCCAGTATTTACTAAGTTATTTGATAAATCCCTCATTTTAGGTAGCATCCCACAGTTATGGAAACAATCAATAATCATCGCCATTCCAAAAGGAAACCAAATCATACAAATGAATGATTTCAGACCAATATCTCTTACATGCAATGTAATGAAATGTTTGGAGAAAATCCTTCTGAAACATCTCATTAGACAAGTGGGTGACCAGATAGATATGTATCAGTTTGCTTATAGAGAAGGTAGAGGAGTAGACGATGCAATTTTGACATTTCTACATAATATATATAATCACTTGGATTACGCAGGTAATTCTGTTAGATGCTTATTCGTTGATATTTCAAGTGCTTTCAACACAATTGTACCGCATATACTTGCTAACAAGCTTGTAGAGATGAAAGCACATCCTACCCTTATTTTATGGATTCAAATTTTTTTAACGAAAGACAACAATATGTTCACATGGGAAATGTAAACTTTCATATCAGATTAGTATTGGAGCGCCCCAAGGCGTTGTTCTTTCCCCAGTGTTATTTTCTATCTACACAAGTAATTGTAAGAGTGTATTGCCAAATTGCCACATCACAAAGTATGCCGATGATACGGTAATTTCGGGCTATATATCAGACATCAGAAGTGAAAATGAGTATGTCAGTGCCGTAAATTGATTTGTAGAGTGGTGTGAACGCCACTACCTCAAATTGAATGTCTCAAAGACAAAGGAAATGGTCATAGACTTCCGGAGAAATCCACAAGCAAGACAGCAGATTATTATTCAAGGGTCACAAATTGAAAGAATGCAAAATTATAAATATCTGGGAACAACTGTATGTGAATCTCTCGACTAATTGAAAGTGTTGCTACATACAACATCATCTGCTAATTCGGTAATGCAACGCAGGCAGATATAAAAAAGATAGACAGAACGAGGAGAGTAGCCCAACATATAATTGGATGCAATGATTTAGATTCGATGACCATTCTATATGAGGAAAGAGTAGTGGCTCAAGTTAGATGAATCATGAATGACCCCACCCATCCACTCCGTCATAACTATATCTACAATAGGTCGGGTTTCCGCCTTTGCGTACCTACAATGTAGATCTGCCCGAGCAAGGACGGGACAATTTTTCACCCCAAACTCGATCCACCTCTTCAACGCTACTGCACAAAGATACTGGTCAATTTGATAATTAGCCACCAATGAATGTATGCCCGAATTCTTGATTCTTTAATCTCTATTCGAAAGTTATAATTATTGTTACAAGACATTGACCATGTAAACCCTATGTTTATATTAAGTTTATTATTCCTGCTGACTTGTTGATTTATTCATATTTTTCATCTCATTTGTAAACTTCATTTCCTTGTAAGCATTATTTTGTATTTGGATTATAAAGTTATCAATTCAATCAATTCATTAAAGTGGAATCATTTGATCAATGCTATCGATCAAATTTAATTTTCTTACCTTCCTTTCTATCTTCTTCCATCAAAAGAGGAAACATGCCTATCCCACTTCCATAATTCAATTTAACTGAGATGTTTAAATTTGAACGTCAGTATTGTGAGAAAGATATGTTTTTACAGAATGTCAAACAATTTTTATATTTCAAGTGCGATTCCATGGTAAGTCGAATTACACTTTTACGTGTCTTTTTTAATACTTGGTGCTGTCAGTTTTACAGGGGTAAGTATTTCTGTCAAGTTTATACTGTCGATTTATCTTGACATCTGAGGCTATAGAACAATACATACAGAATAGTTGTAGGATGTGTATTGTGGAAACTGTGACGTCCCAAAAATCGGTCAGTCGCATTACACAAAAAGGACATGGAAAAAACGTGACTGATTACTTTTTAATAGTTCTTTTAAATCAAAACACTTTTGCAAATTTCAGTACCTGCAAAACATAACTTACATATAGAAGTGTCAAATAAGACATTTGAATTTGGGAAGCAACTTTGAGTTTCTCTTGTGGATAGAAAAACTCCGGTCAGTCGCATTACACTTTGTCCAGCACCACAAATTTGACATCTTTTAACCTTTACCGCACCCTATATTTGACAATTTTCTTTTGATATGATGTAAAATGATGACTTTCAGATTATCCAGCTGAAAATTTTGAAAAACAAACAATTTTCTGTTGAATTGAAATTAAGTTACAAAAATATATGTAGTCCCATGTATATAATTTTTGGTATGGTTCGGATTCTCCTAAAGGAAATGCATAAGATAAAAAAAATTGAGACTTAAGTATGATCCCCTTTTGTATTTATGAACTTCCATGAGTTTTAATAAAATATATTAATCCAAATTTGAAATAGAGCCAATATTGATTTTTGGAAAATGTCCGCTTTTGCTTGGAATCACCCTCAAAATAAATGTAATCTCCCTTATTAAGATCTCTCATTGTAAATCTTGAGAGTTATAAAATTGTTTCTATTTCAAAATGACTACAAACTTCATTTCAACACTGTAGTTTTCCCAGGATCTCACTTGAAAGTCTATTAATCAATCCATATTCATCCCTATGCTTGTGCAGTTTAATATTTCTTTCAATTCTTACTTTTTCACCTTTTATTTGTTTTATGCTTGACTTTTTAAAAGAAATGCGAAACTAGATTTCTGTTGTGTAATTCACGTAAAAAAATTAAAACCAACTGCATAGTTGGCCTTTAATGTTACTTACATGAACAGAAACTAATGGCAAAAAGTATCCTTTTTTCAATTTTTATTTCACATGTGCATGCCAGGGCTCAAATTAAGAATTCAAAGGGGCAAGGCCATTTTTAAAAAGGGCACTTTCTGCGTGGAGCAAGTGGCCTTGGATACCACAAAATTTCAAGGGGCATCAAGGTCATTCGAAAGGGCATGAAGGTCACTTTTAAAGGGCAGCTTGTATTCTGGTCAAATCGTCACCAAGGCCAATATTCTATAAAAAAGTATATAGCGCAGTTGACCTACGGCACTTCTTTATCAGAATAGATCTAGATCTAGGCCTATGTCAGGGAGTAACATTCTTTCAGGGGCACAAAAATAAATTCTGGTGAAATTTTTTTTGGGGTTCGACTTTTTCGGGGGCTACCTTTCCACTTCTTAAAATAATTAATTTTTTGATGTTGAGCCTACTGACGAAACTCACAATTTCTAGACTATTCTAATTCAGAGAAATAAAAAAAAAGTTCACATCAATTTAATTATTTAGACTTCTCTCCCAAGTAACATCGCTATTGCCAAACAATACCCTTTAATTTAAGTGTTATAAAAAATGGAAATAACATTCCACAAATATCCAAAATTGTTTGTAAGTCAACCTAATCAAAAATTCAATAGAGATAGGAGTAGAAATCATTCCACAAAAGTCTCATCGTAGATCACTTCACGATGTGCACAACTCAGCTCAGCCTCAATCACACCGCACACACACTCATGCTCAGGCTGTGACAGCATCACAGAGCAGATATCTAGGCCACCAGAACTGGGGACGAAATCTTCTGATCCCCGCTAAACTGAATGCTGAAGTGCCAAACTTTTTCATGTATTCCAAAAGCAATGGGATATCTCTCAGGTATAAATCATGTGAAACAATCAATAAATGTTGAATATCACCCAGAATGAATTCTTCAATGACAAGAGCTTTCCAGGTCTTTCAAAGTCAAATTCATCCTATTTGTTTGGTACATTTTGAGGAAGATCTGGGGCCCGTTTCTCAACACCGTCATAAGTCTAACTTCTTGACTAAATAGGAGATAGTGAGCTACTTGTCCGCTAAGCATTTCACAAAGCCCTCTTTACCAAGATCGGGTACAACAACCTCACTAAATATTTATGACACCTCCGAACCTGTCATAACTTCTTTCTTAATGACGTAGTGGCATCACGTGGGTAGACTATGACATGCAAAATTGCCTTGAAATTTGGAAATTGTAATCTTACGTAATCATTCATAGCAGTTGAAATTACATTGCAAAACAGGTGTGATAGATCATTCAATAATAATTGTAATGCACAGAAACTATAAAAACTGTTGGTAAAACGCAACAAAACCACTCATTTTGAAATAGTAAAGTAATTGAATCGATAAAGATTCTACCACGGCAGGTCATCCATAACTGGACTCGTATTTGTCGTTTTCAAACACTTATCAACATTTTTGATAAATTCTATCTCTAATTTATGCAAAGAATTTGTCAAATCGTGTGTTTCGGTATGTAAAAAAAACAACTATATTTTGATGTTTGGAACCATAAATAAACGTATAATTATCATTATTTTACAAAGATAACAATTGTGGTTTACTTTCGTAAACTATCAAAATTTACTATCCCGAGGATACCCATCTCATTGTCCCCATGTGATTTTTTAGTCATGAAATGATATATTCATAATTTGATTTTCTCAGCAATTGAATGCTCAAGTCTTCATGGTTTAAGTATGCATGGTTCATATTTTGCCTCTGCTATTTAGATGTATTTCCAAATTAATCACAATAATTGCAGTTTTATCACATTTTTGCTTTTAAAAAATTATGCTATTTTGTGACTAAGGCTACGTCTCGTCTGCTCTTTCTACCGATAGTATCGATATCAAGGGATTCTAGTTAGGAAGCCCTTTGTGAAACGGGTTTAGTAAGATTGGAACTAACTCCCTGGTTGGTGGATAAAGATATGACTAACTTGTCCAGGTGTTGAGAAACAGGCCCCAGACAGACAGTACCATTATCCAGAGGGAATTTCTAATTTTGCAAATGGACTAATATTTTCCCTCATACCTCCAAATCCCCCCACTTATGGACTCTTCTCTATCTATTTGGGGAATTACCCAATTCATGCATTGTACTCGCTCTGGCCTCTGCAATTTCAGGGTTTCACTCGTCACTGCGCCCGAGGTATTCGTAAAATGACATTTCTGACATTATTTCATATCATAAAATGAAAATTTCGTCATACATATACATATAATGAGACGAAAGGGCATGACAATCAAAAGAAAAGGGGCATTTCTTTGACCAAAGTTGCACGACGGCCAGAAGAAAAAGGGTCAGTAACGTTATGGCTGTGACAGTATAACTTTTCTGGGGGCATGACGGCCAAAAAAAGAGGCATCTATGGCCATGGCCGTCAATTAATTCGAGTCCTAGCATGCAGTTAGCAATAAGCAGCTCTCCTTGCTCTCTTCCCTTCCTACTAAGTTAGGTACTACAGCTCCTCCTTCCAAATTTAAAGTCTCTCCTTTCTAGTATTCCACCCTCATCTCACTTGTCTCGAGCTTCTGTTTTTTCTTCTTTATCTTCTTCTCCCTTCCCTCCTATCAATAAATTATTTCATTTTGAGTGGACTCAAGTTTCATGATTTGGACTGATTAACATAATTTAAGGCAATCTTGTCTTAAAGTTCTTAAAATTGTGTTTTACATTTTTTTTTGCTATTCCCTTTTCTTTGTCACTTGGAAGTTTTGTTCAACAATCATCAACTTTTGTGAAATATTAGCCATACAAACAAAATATAGGCCTAGATTCTATAATTACAAATGTTCTTATAACGCCCAAAATGAGCAACATTATTAACAACTATATTCTTAAACTTAGTGGCGCATCTTCAGCCGAGTGTGAGAATGTGAGTCGAGTTCACCTCCGGAAGAGCAGGCTCAACATTCAAAATCAAATGGCAAACAAATTTGGTAGCATATGGGACTGAACATTCCTCTCGCACATATACAAACCTTGTCCTCTGCAATCACCTCTTCACGTCCTTTTGGATACCATGCAATCCGAGCCTCGCCTTTTCTGACGATGTCCGAGGCGTCATCATCTTCGTCTTCGGAACTGCTGTCGCCTGTGTAACTGTAGGTGACGAGGCCAAGTTGAATTTGGCCCCTATGTTTCCTCCTTACCACATCTTCTTTCGACAGGGTTGTCGCCATTTTACTTCGAAGATCAATGTAGTATCGATTACAGGATACGATTGCGGCGATTTTGATTTGTCTTGATTTTGATATTATAATGCATGGTACATTAAAGGAAAAAAATTATGCTTAAGTTGAGATTAAGGCCTATATCGGTGTTTTGGTTCCTACCAAGCTCATTTACTATGCAAAAACCCTCTAGTCATGAATATCACTTGGATAAAAGAAGCTAATTTTTCAGGGCTTGCGGACTGACTGAACGTTAGAAATAATTAATCAAGTCACAGAATATCGATCATTTTTTTTCACCAATTATTCATAGCGGCCCATCACTGGTTGTCACATTATTACAAAATGTCACTGAATAATAAATAAATAAGTACCAAAGCTGCTATAGTATGACGGGCAAGACTCATTTTACCATGGACATGATTTTACAAATGGTGTTGTGTAATAGCCCTATTAGGCTATAAGCTTAAGATTCAATAATTCATTTTCATTTAGGTCCAACAAAATAGGAAAAAGAATGATATCCAGAAAATTCCCAAACCATTTAATATTGGATAGGCCTATATAGTCCACGAATCTATATGACAGTGTACAAAACACTTTGTCTTAAGGAAATGGAAGGAGCCACTTAAAAGTATAATTCCTTGTATGGAGCGTGCATGGATCCCTCAAAATAGCCTCAAGTCCTGCGACATTTGGCGCTCTTAATATCTCAGAGGGCATAGAGTTAGAGGGTTTTTTCTCTCTTTATCTCCCTCTATCATGGTGACCTTTCCTTTTTTTCTTCCTGTTCTATGTATGCCCCATGGCAGAAGAATATTATAATGACTCCAAACATTGAAGTGCATGTCTGCATCCTTTTGAGGCAACCGGCAGGGGAGGGGGGGGGGGCGGTGGTCTCGAAAGTGATTTAAAAATCATGCTTGTGTTCGTGTTAATGATTTATCTATTCTATGAATTTACCTTGATGTATATAGTCACGTATTGTATTACCGGACACTATTATGATTCCGGACGCGCATATTACTGCGTTCTAAAACAAATTCGTACCGTAAGACTTCCGCAATTAAATTTCACAGCTGGAGCAATACATAGAACAAGATTGCAAAAACAAGGCGAAAAATCCAACTTTTACCTAGGGCTAATTATCTCTAAATATGACAGAAAATGCTTAAAATATCATAGGCCTATAACATAGTTTTGTATTAACAATTGATATATTTTCTAACGGAAATATGGGCCTGATTTGCCGAATTTCAATCTCGTCCACTCCTTCGATCGAATGATGAGGTGTGGTGTATTGTGGGTGATCGTCGACGGCTAGTTCTCAAGGTACCCCCGTGCGCGAGGTTTACCGTGAGTAGAGCCGTCGATCGGCAGCGCATCGATAGAACTTGATGAGCGTCCCGATACGAACGCGAGCATATTATTATTGGAAAGTGCCATGGAACATGCAGCTAACAAGACAAAATAAAATAAGTTATCAAACACGAATTTATTACCAACATCTGCTCAGATTCGATATAAAAAGAGCAAATAATACTTAGAATTTACTCATGATATGATATAAGAAGAAAAAAAATCACAAAAATTTGTTCTTACATCATTATAATTTAAATAAATCAAGGATATCTTTACCCGTCCGGCGCGCGTCCGGAATCATGATGTAATTTGTCGCGCACGAAAATAATTGTTTTTCGTGGAGGGGTATGCGGCAAGTGCGATGCAAACAAAATGGTTGGTAAATATAAAATAATTTTATCATATTCATAATTTTCATAATATTTGGAATAGCAAGTGTGAATTTTTCTTGATTGTATTTCCTCTAGTTGTCATTTTTAAAGCACTGAAATAAAGGTGTCCGGCAATAGGATACACTGCCATACGTAGTTTTTTTGTCAGTGTATAATAATTGTATAAGTATTTCATTACTGTTTGTAAATGTTGATGTCATTGGAAGAATCAAAATACTTAAAAAAAAGAATCATTCAAAATTAACAGAAATGCAAGCTCTTCTCGTTTTCTCTTAATATTCTATTGTTGTATTAATATTATTTAATATATATGTATGTGTATATAGTGTTCATAGAAACAACAGAAAAGTACTCAACACAGCATTTTGTGAAAGCCCCCCCCCCCCCCGACGTCTCCAATGGGTGCGTTAATTTGACTCCCCTGCCACAACCATTCTCAAAGGCGCGAAATGCGAACACGAGAGCAATCATATTATGAGGAAGTAAAACGACCAAGCTTTACGAAACTATTCCCCTTTAAACATCTGACTTTGTTGTATTTACCTCCAAAGGATGGAGGAATGGGGGGGGGGGGGCAAAATCCTCTGAATGCTTAATTTTTCTCCGTTTCGTCCTTTTTTGTATATACCCCCTCCATAATGCTCCAAGTCTTTGTCGAATTTTAATTCCCATATTCCAAACTCTCTCGCGCGCGTGCAAGCTTCTCCTCACACACACACACACACGTACACCCACACCCTCACCCATACCCACCTTCACACACACCCTCACCCATACCCACCTTCACACACACCCTCACATATACACCTATAGGAAACCACACACTAGATACAACACCACGCACACCACTCTCTCTCCCTTTCTCTCTCTTTGGACAATATTATATATACAAAAAAGAATCCTGACATTTTTAAATGAGGGGAGACATTTAAAAAAAAGTTTATTACGTTAATTGATACGACTAACCATGGAGGAACATTGTCCATGATTTTACACGATACATTGACTTGTTATGGAGGCAAACATTTTAAAGATACCTTAAATAAATTGTGTAGGCCTGTAAGGGCCTACTAACGGACTCAGAGCTGCTTGAGCTGTATATAACTCTTATAAGATTGTATAACGCTCATCAGGGTAACCAAAAGTGACATTATTTAATAATTTAATGTTTTCACTTGAAAGTTTTGAACCCGACACAGGGAGAAGACGCCCTTCTCCTATGTGCCGCTGTATCCCGCCGCTGAAGAAAGAAATAATAAATGAAATTAGATGGGTAACGCCCATCTGCAAGAGCGCCACTCTTGTACAGGCCTATTCTTTGTTGCAAAACCATCTATGTAATCGTGAATAATGCAAAAGGCTCACTAATAATAACTCATCCATAAGATTTTGTTTCTATTATAAACTTTAAAGAGTGAGGAGTATCCTATTCTTGAGAAATCCCATTCTTAACATTTCTCTTTCATACAATCTGTTTTCTTATCTTAGTAAATCAAAGATGTATATGCTTTATTAATTTTACGTCATCATAAACCTTTACAAGCGCAATGAGGACTTTCTTCTTGGAATATCAAGAGTCTCCATTTTATCGCGTCTTTTATGACGCCAAGCAATATTATTGTTTCCATAAAAAAAAACAGTATTCAGGTAATAGTTGATTATAGCAGCAATCGATGTCTTCCTCCTCATTTTCAATGCACTGTGATACTTCGGTGATATTGTTTCCATTAAAAAACAGTATTCAAGTAATAATTTATTATAGCAGTAATCAATGTCTTCCTCCTCATTTTTCAATGCGCTGTGATACTTCTAAATGATTCTTGTTTTCTGACAAAGAGAAACAAAAAAAGTAAATTTTCAATTTTTAATTACCAACTGTATAGCATTCATGAAATCATGAATTTAGATTTTACGTGGTTGTATAGTAGGCCTGGGATTCTTATAGGTATTAAAGTGATTAAGGGACCGGCGTGGGTATATAATATTGTCTTCTCAACAGTCAAAGACAACATTGTATTTAGAATAAGTAAAAATGACGAAAAGGAGAATCATGGGAAGAAATGATTATATTTTTTTTAATAAAAAGAAGTTAGTGTAAAACAAAGACCGTGAGAACAATGCAGAAGAGGGACTTATTACATGTGATCAAATAATAGATCTCGGATCCTTTTATTGAGGTAGAAAAGTAAAATGATTGATTAATGACTGCATAAATCCCAAATTAGAACAATTCCCTGATTCCTCTATTAGTATGTTGGTATGATTCTTGGGTATAATGAATAAATACATAACAGCATAAAAATAATCAGTAATTGTCTATCATGTTTATTAACTAGAGATATGTCTTAACGGTGTCACGGGGAGTGGATCATTCTGACGTGATGATAGGAACACATTTAAAAACGGGTAGAGAATAATAAATAGAGGAAAAAAGTGTATAACAAAATATAGATCTCCTTATACAGACTTACATTACATGTAATACTCGCAATATACTCCAGAGAAATAAAGAGGACAACTGCAGTAGAAATTGCCCGCATATGAGTGACAGGTTCCTCCATTTTGACAAGGACTAGACATACAGGCGTCAATTTCTGAGCAAAATAAAATGGACGAACAGATTCATTAAAGTACTACTTAATGTTGCAATGTGAATCCCTGCCACGGCGTAATTTCCCTTCAACAAGATTACCATCTACATGGTGGTGCACTCAAACCATGCATGCTTGACTGAGGTAGATGGGTACCGGTGGGAATGAATTTAAGAGCATCCTAATCGTATAGTCTATCTTAACCGTGTTACAAACTCATAAAAACAACCCAAATTGTTAAAATGAGTGCATAAATTGTAGTGTTCACGAACTTACAAGAAACACCAACACTTTAATGTGAATTTTGGAACAATCATGGTCACATATTCCAGTGACCGATACAACATCGGTCACCCTTATAATGACTGTAAAGTGATATTTCTCAAACATTTCGAACCAATATAGATTTATTTATGATATCTACGACAAAACATATTCATAAAGCTTTCAACTTTTGTTACATTGTGTTGTCTTCTATATTGGGGGGGGGGGGGGTGAAAATGACTTTCAAACTGTGATTGTATGCATATTCAATCACCCCAATCACACTTTGAAATTTGTTCCCTGTATTCAAACACGATTTCTTCGTGGAAATTAACCACAAGCAATGCAATTGACCGAAATTAAAGGGTGCAATATGAAATGTATATTAGATTGGATTGCACTCTTTTGCCTCAAGAAAACCGACGATCGGACCTATAAGGAGACTCTTGTAAATGAGTCTTACTTACCATATTGACAAGTATCCCCAACGTATCCACTGGGGCAGTGACACGAATTATTGTAGCATGATCCACCATTCATGCAAGGTGCAGAGGCACAGAAGTTTCCTTTAATCAAAACAGATAAAGAACAGTAAGCAAATAGAAGGACGGCAAACGAAAATGATAAATGAAGACCCCAACCTTAGTTGATAAAATTTTCTAAATACTACTAATACATGAATATTTAATCAATCATAGAATTATAAGTAAATCATCATATTTTATTATTACACGACCGTCTCCCAATATTTATCATGTGAGTCTCGCAAGCCTATACAAGGTCCGTTTCGGGTCAGAGGTCGCGCAATATATTAGATAGTAGTCTAGATGTTCTACCAAGGCAAACATTAAACATCAATGTTATTTGATTTAACATAGACTTGTTTCAATTCATGATTGCTATCAATGCTTACTTTACGAACAATTGTTTTATAGACCTAATGCATTTTTTTAATTGTGAACAAATAAGCGAGATTATTTGATATTTGACATTTGATTTATTCATTTACTAACAATATTCACATGTTTACAGGTTATAAAACAAATTGCATAACAGTTACACATGTATAAAAATACGATGGTAAATGGGACCAGAAAATAGCACAAGTGCTAATCGAGCCTGGCCCAGAAAAATATGTATACACTCTGAGTATGTGTCGATAAGTCATTTTGTAATAAAGTCTAAACCAACCGACATGAAAAATCGATAGCATTGCCTGACCATGCAACACTCATATAATGGAAACTGAATTCCAAACATTGAGCCTCATGGATGATTAAAAGTGGGTGAAAAGAATGTCTTGTCTTTGTGTGCTTTTGCAGAAAGATTTAGCTATAAGTTGGAACGCCCTACTTTAATAACATGTAGAGTGTAATTAGTTAGAATTCCCCCACCGAAAAAAAATATCATTAACATTTTTTTTTCAAATTAATTCATTATTCTATATTACCATCATGATATTGACAGTATTTCCCATAATATCCGCTGGGACAGGAACACACGAATGAATCGTTGTATCCTTCATAGCATGCTCCACCGTTCAGACAGGGTCCAGAATCACAAGGGTTCGTATCATTTCCTTTAAAATAATGAAATATAGATACATGAATGAAAATGAAAAAAAACCCTCCATTATATATGTAAATATATGATTGTACATAATTAATTGTAAATACTTTGTAAATATAATTGTTTATGAAATTATTTTGAATATGTAATGTTCTATGATAGTGTCCCCAATACCCGAATTAGGGTGACATGGTTCAAATAAAATCATTGTCATTGTCATTGACACTGTCACACACACACACAAATTAATAGCAGTATAGAAAAAACGAAAAAGAGTAAATTGATCGTTAATCATTAAGATCTCAACTGACGAGGACATGGACCAGTATTGTATTCTTTCATTCAAATAAAGAACATTCGTTCCAAATAAATATTTAGGATTTACGTTTAGTGAAATTTCAAAGAGAAATTACTATTTAATGATACCATTCATCATATAACGATAAAATATGATTTAAGGATTTGCACAGAATGAAGGCGTGCGGGGGTGTAGAGCCTCAACAATTATATTATTTGTTTCTTATTGCGGCCAGCTAATAACAAAACACAAAATATCTAGATTTTGAATGTTTCAAACTGAATTTTGTTTACCATCATGATACTGACAGTATTGTCTATAGTATCCACTGGGGCAGTAACACCAAAATGAATTTTCATATTCTTTATAGCATGATCCACCGTTCAGACAGGGCCCAGAATCACAAGGGTTCGTATCATTTCCTTTGATTGAAATAAAATCGCATAACAAAATATCATGTTTTATTATTTAACTATTCCCTTTCTTGACTACAATATCTTTCCTTATTGGTAAGCTGGTATTTCATTTTTTGAATACAGAATTCTAATGAGTACATAAGTTTTGAAGAAAAAATATTTAGGCTTTACGTTTAGATGAATTTAAATAAGAAATCACAAATTTATGATGCTATACGCCTTCCAATCACACATTACAACAGCATTTTTTGTTAATGATGTAGCGTAACGATGAAGAGCATCAACAATTTTATTATTTCTTTCTGATTGCTGGAAAGAGCTATTATCAGCTAAACCCGAAACACAAATTATTTAGATGTTTAGAAATGTAGTAGACCTGAATTTTTTTTTCAAACAGATTCATAATTTCGTTTACCATTATGATATTGACAGTATTGTCCATAGTATCCGCTGGGACAGGAACACCAAAATGAATTGTTGTATCCTTCATGGCATGCTCCACCGTTCAGACAGGGTCCAGAATCACAAGGGTTGGTATCATTTCCTTTTATCAAAATAAAATCAGATAATAAAACATCACATTTTCTAACGTTTAAATTGAGCTATGTCCCACTCTATTACGAGATCTTCTCGTATTTGAAAACTGGTATTTCATTTTGTCTGTAAACGCATAATTTAAATGCATGCATTTGTTTGAAATAAATACTTAGGATGATTTATATTCAGAGAAATTGCAAAGAGAATTCACAATTTTGTGATGCTATAGGCCTACCAATCATCAAATTGCCACAAAATATGAGTCAATGATTTGCACTAAATGTAGGCGTGTGGCGGTGTATAGAGCCTCAACAATTATATTATTTCTTTCTTACTGCGGTCAGCTATAAAAAAAACAACATATTATTTAGAATTTAACAAATTGTAAACATACCATCATGATTTTGACAATATTGCCCATAGTATCCACTGGGGCAGTAGCACCAAAATGAATTATTATATTGTTCATAGCATGATCCACCGTTCAGACATGGTCCAGAATAACAAGGGTTGGTATCGTTTCCTAAAATACAATCAGATAACAAAATATCACGTTTTATCATTGAACTGTTCCCACACTCAACTACAATATCTTCTCTTTTTTGTTAGTTTGTAATTCATTTTTCAAAGCAGAATTCTAATGATACATTTTTTTTTTGTATTCGAATTCTTAGGCTTTATATTTACATAGATTTTAAAGAGAATTCAAAGTTTTTTTTATTTCTTTCTGATTTCTTGCAATATCAGTGGCCGATCCAGATGTGGGGGGGGGGGGGGACATCCGGCCCCTACCCCCTTTTGAGAGCTGCCAAAATATATGTTAGTGGAATATGTCATGCATAGGCAAGTGAGGCATTTTTTGTTTGTCAAATTGTTCACGGAACAAAACGACATCGATTTGGTTGAAAAGACCACTTTTTGGGGGTTGTCAAAATTTTCCGGTAAAAAAATGCCTCCCCCTTGAAAAATCATGGATCCGCCTCTGGGTATTATCATCTACACAAAAACACAAATTATAGAGTTCTAGAAATTTTGTAGACCCGAGTTTTTTAAATGATTCTTAATTTTAATTACCATCATGATATTGACAGTATTCCCCATAGTATCCACTGGGACAGGAACACACGAATGAATTGTTGTATCCTTCATGGCATGCTCCACCGTTCAGACAGGGTCCAGAAGCACAAGGGTTCGTATCATTTCCTTTTATTAAAATAAAATCAGGGAACAAAATGCAAATTTTTATCACCTATCAATTTAATTATTTCTACACTCTCTTACAAGATTTTCTCATATTTCTAAACTGGTATTTAATAATACATGATTTTAGTCAATCATGGGCCTACTTTTCTTAAATACAATATTTCGGGTTTTAGTTCCCCATTATCATTCATTTCATTCTCGATCTAAACAAAAAATTCAAGGTTTAAAGTGAGAAGGTGTCCTGCATAGAATAGCCTTGTAAAAGAGCAATTCCCAAATCCCTGTCCATTTACTGTTGATATATCAGTATTGACTAAAACATGTCAGTCTCTTTGTTTTTCTTTCAATAGCATTTATTAATCATCTGTGTATTTCATTTCAAATTTACATCAAAACATCAAACATAATCAACAATTGTCTTTTTATCAATTATTCAGACTGATTCTTAATTTGCATTACCATGATAATATTGACAGTATTGTCCATAGTATCCACTTGGACATGAACACACAAATGAATTATTGTATCCGTCATGGCATACTCCACCGTTCAGACAGGGCCCAGAATCACAAGGATTGGTATCATTTCCTTGAAAACAGATGAAATATGTACATGAATGAGCAATAAATAAATATATTGGCAATAAATGACAACAGTAAATAAATAAAAACAATCCCTACAATGAATATGAATAAATATGCAAATGAATATTTGTGTGAATAAAAATGAAAATAGTAATTAGTAATAGTTACTGATCAATTACATTTAGCAGGGGAGGCGGGAGGTGTTCTTGTTTGGGGGGCAAAGCCAAAAAGGGCACTTATACGTGAAAATTTGTATTTTGATGTAAACGGAAATTTTCACCACGAGATTATCATCTGGGTAAATTGTGTGTTCTCTAGTAATTAAGTTGAGCAAAGCTTTTTTAAATGGATTTCTGATTGATAAGATATAGATCTATATTTAGGCTTTTATTTTTTCCGCGAAAGAGTGTAGCGAGTGAGCAGTTGGGAATAATTCTCAAAACTGAAGTTTATAAAACTCGCTTTTTGGTCGATTATGGCGCTAATTTCTGTTAAAAGGGCATTATTGCGAGATGTTGCGAGCTCAAACTTTTGGACATTTTCATGGAATAAGATATGAAAATTAAACATTCCGAGCAGTTTTTGTAACCATAAAAAAGGTGTTATCTAACTAACGAGAGCACGAGTTGAATTGTTTAATATATAGACCAGGAAAAAAGACCTGTTAAGGACTGCATTAACTTATGAAGAGGATACATATTTCACCAATCGAATAATGCGAGCGCGAAGGGCAAGCTGAATGTGATGTTTCAACCTGAAAACTGGAGATCCTAAGCATGTTTTGTATCCAGGAACAGAATGAATATCTTAATAAACAATAATTGATGCGAGCCGGAAAATTGCATTCATTAAAATTTGCTTTTCATTTTGAAAAACTGCACATTTCATTTTTTTTAAAGACATTTTTACTGATTTTTTTTTTTTGGGGGGGGGGAGGAGAGGGCGTTTCCGCCGCCCCTGAAATTTAGGCTTAAAGGAAAGGTACAAAATAAAAAGTTGAATAATTTGTTATTTGTTAAACGAATGGACAAATATATTAGACCAATTTAATAGATAAACAAGATACTAAGCATTCATTTCTTAAAACATAAGCACATGCTTACATTCAGATATAATTGATGTGGAGATGATGTCATGATGATGATGATGATAATGATTACGATTATATTTTACGATGATGTTGATGATGAAGTTGTGGATGATGATAAAGTTGACGCTGACAGCTATGATGGTGATAATTACATGAATTGTGACTGTGGTGATGATGACGACAGCAGTGACGCTGCTGATATTGATGACGATGATTTCATAAACCAATCGTACTTTTATAATTTGGAGATCACTTTACTAAACAAATTTAAAAAAAAACATTCCAAACTACATAAATGGACCAGGAAAAATCATCCCTTTTATACAAGCACATGAAAGTAACAATAAAACGAATTACTGCAATCAAATCGCAAATGTTTGTTAACAATGCAAACAAGACTATACATGATTCGGAATGATCATGATCAGGTCGAGGAGAATACTCACCAGATTGACAATATATATTGTAATCTTCACAGCAATCACCTAGGTTCTGGCAAACAGAATCACAGTAACATCCTCCCTGGCCTGCTCCTCCACAGCGCCCCTGACAGGTACCGATCTCTAGAGGGAGTGGAGAAAACAGTGATATAAAACATTTCCTATCAGTATTTGGTGTGAATATTCTGTTCATATTTCGATTTTACGTGGGAATGGAACGGGCCAATGTGTAGATTAGTCATGTGCTGGTCGAGAGCTGGTATTTCATTTTTTGAATACAGAATTCTAATGAGTACATAAGTTTTGAAGAAAAAATATTTAGGCTTTACGTTTAGATGAATTTAAATAAGAAATCACAAATTTATGATGCTATACGCCTTCCAATCACACATTACAACAGCATTTTTTGTTAATGATGTAGCGTAACGATGAAGAGCATCAACAATTTTATTATTTCTTTCTGATTGCTGGAAAGAGCTATTATCAGCTAAACCCGAAACACAAATTATTTAGATGTTTAGAAATGTAGTAGACCTGAATTTTTTTTTCAAACAGATTCATAATTTCGTTTACCATTATGATATTGACAGTATTGTCCATAGTATCCGCTGGGACAGGAACACCAAAATGAATTGTTGTATCCTTCATGGCATGCTCCACCGTTCAGACAGGGTCCAGAATCACAAGGGTTGGTATCATTTCCTTTTATCAAAATAAAATCAGATAATAAAACATCACATTTTCTAACGTTTAAATTGAGCTATGTCCCACTCTATTACGAGATCTTCTCGTATTTGAAAACTGGTATTTCATTTTGTCTGTAAACGCATAATTTAAATGCATGCATTTGTTTGAAATAAATACTTAGGATGATTTATATTCAGAGAAATTTCAAAGAGAATTCACAATTTTGTGATGCTATAGGCCTACCAATCATCAAATTGCCACAAAATATGAGTCAATGATTTGCACTAAATGTAGGCGTGTGGCGGTGTATAGAGCCTCAACAATTATATTATTTCTTTCTTACTGCGGTCAGCTATAAAAAAAAACAACATATTATTTAGAATTTAACAAATAATTGTAAACATATACCATCATGATTTTGACAATATTGCCCATAGTATCCACTGGGGCAGTAGCACCAAAATGAATTATTATATTGTTCATAGCATGATCCACCGTTCAGACATGGTCCAGAATAACAAGGGTTGGTATCGTTTCCTAAAATACAATCAGATAACAAAATATCACGTTTTATCATTGAACTGTTCCCACACTCAACTACAATATCTTCTCTTTTTTGTTAGTTTGTAATTCATTTTTCAAAGCAGAATTCTAATGATACATTTTTTTTGGTATTCGAATTCTTAGGCTTTATATTTACATAGATTTTAAAGAGAATTCACAGTTTTTTATTTCTTTATGATTTCTTGCAATATCAGTGGCCGATCCAGATGGGGGGGGGGGACATCCGGCCCCTACCCCCTTTTGAGAGCTGCCAAAATATATGTTAGTGGAATATGTCATGCATAGGCAAGTGAGGCATTTTTTGTTTGTCAAATTGTTCACGGAACAAAACGACATCGATTTGGTTGAAAAGACCACTTTTTGGGGGTTGTCAAAATTTTCCGGTAAAAAAATGCCCCCCCCCCCTTGAAAAATCATGGATCCGCCTCTGGGTATTATCATCTACACAAAAACACAAATTATAGAGTTCTAGAAATTTTGTAGACCCGAGTTTTTTAAATGATTCTTAATTTTAATTACCATCATGATATTGACAGTATTTCCCATAATATCCACTGGGACAGGAACACACGAATGAATTGTTGTATCCTTCATAGCATGCTCCACCGTTCAGACAGGGTCCAGAATCACAAGGGTTCGTATCATTTCCTTTAAAATAATGAAATATAGATACATGAATGAAAATGAAAAAAAAAACCTCCATTATATATGTAAATATATAATTGTACATAATTAATTGTAAATACTTTGTAAATATAATTGTTTATGAAATTATTTTGAATATGTAATGTTCTATGATAGTGTCCCCAATACCCGAATTAGGGTGACATGGTTCAAATAAAATCATTGTCATTGTCATTGACACTGGGTATTATCATCTACACAAAAACACAAATTATAGAGTTCTAGAAAGTTTGTAGACCCGAGTTTTTTAAATGATTCTTAATTTTAATTACCATCATGATATTGGCAGTTTTGTCCATAGTATCCGCTGGGACAGGAACACCAAAATGAATTGTTGTATCCTTCATGGCATGCTCCACCGTTCAGACAGGGTCCAGAATCACAAGGGTTGGTATCATTTCCTTTTATCAAAATAAAATCAGATAATAAAACATCACATTTTCTAACGTTTAAATTGAACTATGTCCCACTCTATCACGAAATCTTCTCGTATTTGAAAACTGGTATTTCATTTTGTCTGTAAACACATAATTTAAATGCATGCATTTGTTTGAAATAAATACTTAGGATGATTTATATTCAGAGAAATTTCAAAGAGAATTCACAATTTTGTGATGCTATAGGCCTACCAATCATCAAATTGCCACAAAATATGAGTCAATGATTTGCACTAAATGTAGGCGTGTGGCGGTGTATAGAGCCTCAACAATTATATTATTTCTTTCTTACTGCGGTCAGCTATAAAAAAAAAAACATATTATTTAGAATTTAACAAATTGTAAACATACCATCATGATTTTGACAATATTGCCCATAGTATCCACTGGGGCAGTAGCACCAAAATGAATTATTATATTGTTCATAGCATGATCCACCGTTCAGACATGGTCCAGAATAACAAGGGTTGGTATCGTTTCCTAAAATACAATCAGATAACAAAATATCACGTTTTATCATTGAACTGTTCCCACACTCAACTACAATATCTTCTCTTTTTTGTTAGTTTGTAATTCATTTTTCAAAGCAGAATTCTAATGATACATTTTTTTTTTGTATTCGAATTCTTAGGCTTTATATTTACATAGATTTTAAAGAGAATTCAAAGTTTTTTTTATTTCTTTCTGATTTCTTGCAATATCAGTGGCCGATCCAGATGTGGGGGGGGGGGACATCCGGCCCCTACCCCCTTTTGAGAGCTGCCAAAATATATGTTAGTGGAATATGTCATGCATAGGCAAGTGAGGCATTTTTTGTTTGTCAAATTGTTCACGGAACAAAACGACATCGATTTGGTTGAAAAGACCACTTTTTGGGGGTTGTCAAAATTTTCCGGTAAAAAAATGCCTCCCCCTTGAAAAATCATGGATCCGCCTCTGGGTATTATCATCTACACAAAAACACAAATTATAGAGTTCTAGAAATTTTGTAGACCCGAGTTTTTTAAATGATTCTTAATTTTAATTACCATCATGATATTGGCAGTATTTCCCATAATATCCGCTGGGACAGGAACACACGAATGAATTGTTGTATCCTTCATAGCATGCTCCACCGTTCAGACAGGGTCCAGAATCACAAGGGTTCGTATCATTTCCTTTTATTAAAATAAAATCAGGGAACAAAATGCAAATTTTTATCACCTATCAATTTAATTATTTCTACACTCTCTTACAAGATTTTCTCATATTTCTAAACTGGTATTTAATAATACATGATTTTAGTCAATCATGGGCCTACTTTTCTTAAATACAATATTTCGGGTTTTAGTTCCCCATTATCATTCATTTCATTCTCGATCTAAACAAAAAATTCAAGGTTTAAAGTGAGAAGGTGTCCTGCATAGAATAGCCTTGTAAAAGAGCAATTCCCAAATCCCTGTCCATTTACTGTTGATATATCAGTATTGACTAAAACATGTCAGTCTCTTTGTTTTTCTTTCAATAGCATTTATTAATCATCTGTGTATTTCATTTCAAATTTACATCAAAACATCAAACATAATCAACAATTGTCTTTTTATCAATTATTCAGACTGATTCTTAATTTGCATTACCATGATAATATTGACAGTATTGTCCATAGTATCCACTGGGACATGAACACACAAATGAATTATTGTATCCGTCATGGCATACTCCACCGTTCAGACAGGGCCCAGAATCACAAGGGTTGGTATCATTTCCTTGAAAACAGATGAAATATGTACATGAATGAGCAATAAATAAACATATTGGCAATAAATGACAACAGTAAATAAATAAAAACAATCCCTACAATGAATATGAATAAATATGCAAATTAATATTTGTGTGAATAAAAATGAAAAAAGTAATTTGTTATAGTTACTGATCAATTAGCAGGGGAGGCGGGAGGTGTTCTTGTTTGGGGGGCAAAGCCAAAAAGGGCACTTATACGTGAAAATTGGTATTTTGATGTAAACGGAAATTTTCACCACGAGATTATCATCTGGGTAAATTGTGTGTTCTGTAGTAATTAAGATGAGCAAAGCTTTTTTAAATAGATTTCTGATTGATAAGATATAGATCTATATTTAGGCTTTTATTTTTTCCGCAAAAGAGTGTAGCGAGTGAGCAGTTGGGAATAATTCTCAAAACTGAAGTTTATAAAACTCGCTTTTTGGTCGATTATGGCGCTAATTTCTTTTAAAAGGGCATCATTGCGAGATGTTGCGAGCTCAAACTTTTGGACATTTTCATGTAATAAGATATGAAAATTAAACATTCCGAGCAGTTTTTGTAATCATAAAAAAGGTGTTATCTAACTAACGCGAGCACGAGTTGAATTTTTTAATATATAGACCAGGAAAAAAACCTGTTAAGGACTGCATTTACTTATAAATAGGATACATATTTCACCAATCGAATAATGCGAGCGCGAAGGGCAAGCTGAATGTGATATTCCAACCTGAAAACTGGAGATCCTAAGCATGTTTTGTAACCAGGAACAGAATGAATATCTTAATAAACAATAATTGATGCGAGCCGGAAAATTGCATTCATTAAAATTTGCTTTTCATTTTGAAAAACTGCACATTTCATTTTTTTTAAAGACATTTTTCCTGATTTTTTTTTTTGGGGGGGGGGGGAGGAGAGGGCGTTTCCGCCACCACTGAAATTTAGGCTTAAAGGAAAGGTACAAAATAAAAAGTTGAATAATTTGTTATTTGTTAAACGAATGGACAAATATATTAGACCAATTTAATAGATAAACAAGATACTAAGCATTCATTTCTTAAAACATAAGCACATGTTTACATTCTAAGATATAACAGATGTGGAGATGATGTCATGATGATGATAATGATTACGATTATATTTTACGATGATGTTGATGATGAAGTTGTGGATGATGATAAAGTTGACGCTGACAGCTATGATGGTGATAATTACATGAATTGTGAATGTGGTGATGATGACGACAGCAGTGACGCTGCTGATATTGATGACGATGATTTCATAAACCAATCGTAATTTTATAATTTGGAGTTCACTTTACTAAACAAATTAAAAAAAAACATTCCAAACTACATAAATGGACCAGGAAAAATTATCCCTTTAATACAAGCACATGAAAGTAACAATAAAACGAATTACTGTAATCAAATCGCAAATGTTTGTTAACAATGCAAACAAGACTATACATGATTCGGAATGATCATGATCAGGTCGAGGAGAATACTCACCAGATTGACAATATATATTGTAATCTTCACAGCAATCACCTAGGTTCTGGCAAACAGAATCACAGTAACATCCTCCCTGGCCTGCTCCTCCACAGCGCCCCTGACAGGTACCGATCTCTAGAGGGAGTGGAGAAAACAGTGATATAAAACATTTCCTATCAGTATTTGGTGTGAATATTCTGTTCATATTTCGATATTACGTGGGAATGGAACGGGCCAATGTGTAGATTAGTCATGTGCTGGTCGAGAGCAATTTTTTATTGAGAAATCAAAGAGTTAAGATGATCGCAGGTAAAAACAGGATCAACAATCTAAGCAAAATGACCACTAGGTGATCCATGTTTAATGAAAGTTGTTAGCACTGGTTAGTTGTCATTATCCAATAGCTACCCTAGTGACATTCATAAATCTGCGCTCCAATCAAATTCAATGAAAGGCAAATAATGATGACACGAGGTCGCCCTGGTTATATTTATTGTGCCGTATTGCATTACCTTGGGTTGATTCGCAGTTTTGTCCGGTGAAACCGACAGAGCAGAAACAGGTATAGTAACTTTCAGTGTTATTACAGGTTCCTCCATTAAGACAAGGAGAAGATGAACACCAGTTAAAGTCTGTGTTCAAAAGAAATTGTTCATTAGATATAAAAATCAAACGATGTTTAACCATTCTGCATCAAAAGTTATAAAGACAAGACCAGTAGCGGCACTATAGGATTCCTGAAGTTAGGATGGGGGAGCTGGGGGGGGGGGGCAAGTGAAAGGAAACAGAAATATTGGGGCAAAGTTCCAATGTCCTTCGACGACAATTGGTGCCGCCACTGAACAGGACTCTAATAGTGATAGGGCCTATACTAATCATGCTAATACACTTCAATTAAAGTAAAATGATGGTCACAAAATAAATTTAGTTCTGTGCGTATAGATCATGTGCTATAAGGGTCTTAGGCCAATTTACTTAGTGTAACCATGGACCCTAGCTATGGTGCAACACATTTTTATTTTCTGCATAATCCAGATAATAATGAAGGTTGTGGCCGTTTCTCATTCTGCAAGAGCCAGTTTTCGCTCAATCAGAAATGTACGGGACGTATGGGAAGAAATACAATTCTTTATACCAAGAAATGTTTCTGTTTCTTGATGTCAAATGGCTACCCCGGATAAATATACATGTGCCAGGTAGTGGGCCTATCATTATCAATACCCAAATTAATGAAGCAAAGTTGATCTTAGGTCGGAGTATTGAACATTCGGGTCGTTTCGATCCTACCCTCCCCCTCCTGCAAAAATAAAAAATAAAGAGAGATAATATTTCCTTCGATATGGCCTGAAAATAATCATAGAACACACAATCCCAATGAGGGTCAGATTGTCGTAATAATAAGATAATCCACGGTCATAATTGCGAAGTGCCTCCATTAGTACAGGGTTATACGAGTCAAAGATTGTAAATAATTCAACCAATTGAGCAGATATATGTCAGCCTTGGCGTTGCTTTACGAAACGGATTTATCTTTTTCTTAGCCCGCCCCCATTCTTCGTGGAATTGAAACTTACACTAAACACTTAGTATGCAAATCCTCTGTCGAATCAGAGGAAGCAACAATGAGAATGAGGCGACTGCCCCTTCAATTTTTGTAAACGTTATTGAAATAAAAGAAAAGGGAACACCTGGCATGGGGAAGAGGACAAAAATGGGTGTGGCAAAAACATTGGCACAGTCTTTTATCAATATGATAAGTCCACTTTCTGTTCTTAAACAAGTAAAAATCCCCATTGGGTTCTCTTTTCCCAATCCATCCCGTACGTCACATCGAGGTTGATTTCTTTAATTACTTTTTTTGTAAAAAGAATGTAAATTCAATGTTTCCCATTTAGATAAGGTTTTTAATCAAACTTATGTTTACTCTATAGCAAGTTTTCTAGGTGTTACTCCTAAACATAAGAAAAAATAAACAATTACCCTGTTCCCAATCATTATTTTAAAAACAAACATGAAATGAAGATATACTTCGAGTCTTATCCCCCCACTCCCTCTCCAACCCGACCCCCAAAAGCTTAGCTCTAATCGCGTCCAATTAGAATGCATGGTCAAATTGTATTTAACATTTTTATAATAATGGTATCTTATTTCTAGATTCGAAGCATTCGCTGGAAACGAAAACATAAATAGAGCAATACTTCATGGGACATGATGTTGAAATAGAATTACTAATATTAATTTCTTAACCCTTAATTTGTACATACTTTGGGTAAATTATCTACAAAGGATGAAGAAATTATTTAATATGCCCTTTCATGCCTATAGGAGGTATTGACTACGACCTAGAGAGGAGCTTACGTTGACAAACATCCCCATAATATCCATTCATGCAACTGCAATCATAAGAAGTCCCTTCACCGTCAGTACAAACACCGCCGTTCAAACATGGAGCGGACGAACAGGCGTCAAAATCTGTAAAGAGTTGGTTAATAGTTTTAAACATTATGTTATTTACGTGAAAATGCTTGTGGCAGATCACCCAGAGAAGTATATTTGGTGAAAGTCTCTGAAAGTATACGATAGACACCTTAAATAATCCTTTAAGATTTTTTTTCTTTTCCAAAATAGTTATTCTGTTAGAGGAGCCTATAATGCCCGAAGAGAAAGGCGCTAATATATATGAGCAATGTGTAATGGGCTGCTCAAGCCCATTATTCATTTCACCCATCCTTTTTTTATAAATAATATCGCCCCTTATTCACCCATATATACAACCGCATTAGTTTCATAAGCTAGTCTCCCTGCACAATAAATGTTGTTATTACCCTTCTACATTCTGAAATACCATGCAGCGCATTAAGGTCCCATTTTAAAAATATTTAGGTATGAATTGTCCAGAATAAGATTAAATACCAAATATAAGAAAATAATCTAATGAAAAGGATGGGAATCACTACACTAAAGAAGAAAAGAAAATATTCAAAATCAACACCGCAAAAAGGGTAGGGTAAAACTACTGCATTGTTTGGGCGAAAAACATAAATATTGTACACACCTTTACAGTTGAAACCACTAAATCCATTTGGACACTCGCATGAATACGACCCTGCATTGTTGATACAAGTGCCTCCATTCTGACACGGAGAGGAGAGACATCCGTCTGTAATTGAATAATTAAAAGGGGATTTACATCTTAGTTTATTTCTAGGATGGAATCGCTGGAAGAGATACGACGGAAAAGCTTTTCACCTGGAAATCTTCGCGAGATTTCCAAAAGATTTGAGGCAACCCATTGTCCCTGAATCCCTTGCTCCTATGCATCGGGCTCTCATCTTAGCTAACCATATCCACATTTGGTAAAATGTTTAGCGTTCCGATGAGATCCGATGAAAAAATGATCCAAAAGGGGTATCATTCCAATAAACAGAATTTGAATTTATTCAGTATAGCGGTGTTTTTTTTGCATAAAACGGGTGCAGATCGGCCTTTGAAAACCTCTATGCACTATTAATCGAATACCAAGTGTCTATTTTTTGTTGGATAACTCACCCTTATTCCTCAATTTAAAGTTAGCTTTAACCATGTCAAAACTCAAGAAAATTTCAAAAAAGGGACAACGATAATGAAATAAAAGATACCTTTTCTCCATTTCGTGTCCACGCCTAAGGAAAAAAAAATCACCTTTTATAATTCAAAGATTGTAACAATAAAGGCCTCATACTATTTTGAACAAAGAGTGACAACATATACTTCGTAATAGAAGCGGATCCGGAGGGGCACATACGCCTCCAACCCCTTGAGAGTAATGAAAACAAATAATTGTAGGGGGAAATGTCGGTATACACAAGTGAAAACCTTGTTTTATTGTCAGATTTTTTAAACATTAATCACCTACATGTACATTCGGTATATCGAAGACATTTTTCTCTTTGCTTGTCAGATTTTTCAGAACAAAAATGGCCCCCCCCCCTCCGTTCTTGGAAAATCCTGGATCAGGCATTGCATCGTACCCACCTAGTTGACAGTATGCATTGTAATCTTCACAGCAATCACCAAGATTTCTGCAAGATGAATCACACCAACACCCTCCTATTCCTGGACCACCACAACGCCATTGACAGGTACTAACAATCTCTAGAGGGGTTAGAGAAAACGGTACGGCGATTATTAATTTGTCAAACTTTGGAGGAAACTAGAGGGATGGAATACCGTTGTATGTGTCTGAAAGTGAAAAGGAAAGTTTAATCATCGCGTATAGATAATGGAATGAATAACGAAGATGTATGATATAACACAACCAATAAATAAACATCAACCACGAGAGAGCGTTTTATCAACATTATTCCGAATTCATACGAAAAGTTGTAAGATCTGACAGTCTTTCTTGATTTTTGTTAGTTGAGAAGCTATATGTTACTATGGTAATTGTCAGATAAAACATTCGACAGGTGAAGCGCTCCTAGGAGATGGTGGAATTAATTAAATGTGCATTAATTTTTCTATTCATCTAGATAGGAACATAACTTTGCTTTACCCAAACCCAAAACAGAATACTCTCGTCGCACTATCCATTACAGAGGTGCATCTCATTATAATACTCTTCCCCATTACATGAAATTATTGGAAAATATCGATGCATTAAAAAAGGCCTTAAAAACATTTTTCCAGACTTCTTGTAATTTTTAGTTCAGATCCCTCATTCTTACTTTCTTACTTTTTTATCTTGTATATATATTGTAAATACGTCTTTTTCTTTCTTTTTCACATTTTGTCAACGTCTTTATCGTAAGTCAACTAAGTTTTTCTTTTCCTGTATTATATTTACATGTATATCTATGTAAGGGACCCCTCTGTAAAACAGCGTTGATATGTTATCAACGCTGAGTAGGGCAATCCTACGTCTTTTTAATGATCATTTCTTTGTAATTGTAAATATATCTATCGATGTTATAATGTTTATTGACGGAAAATAAATACAATACAATACAACATACCGCCACAGTTTTGACCTCTATATCCTGATGGACAACTGCAATCATAAGAAGTCCCTTCACCGTCAGTACAAGTACCGCCGTTCAAACATGGAGCGGACGAACAAGCGTCGAAATCTGTAAAGAGTTGGTTGGTAATTCTAAACATTATATTGCTATTTATGTAAAAATGCCGGTGGAAAAATTACTTAGAAAAGCACATGTACACTGGTGAAAGTTTGAAAGTATTAACAAAATCATACATAGGAAACACCCCAAATATGGTAATGACACTGTGTAGGGTCATCCTCCATAACGCCAATCTGTAGGCCTACTCCAAAATTGTATGAACCAAAAATATTGACATGTCATCTTTTTTTTTAATTCAATTTTTTCACTCAGACTTTTATTAATGGAAACCTAACGAATGCTGCCAAAAGACAAAGACGCGGGACGCGGATGAGCACTAATGGTGTGAGGGCGGGCTGGAGCCCCTAAATAATTCATTGAAAGATATTTGTTTGTGTTTAATATCTGAATTGTATTTTCATCATAATTCCACCGCTGACACACCTAGCACAAACACACAAGCGGACGCATGCACACACACATAATTTGTGTTGAATTGTCGATACTTTGTACACAGACCATTTGATCACATTTTTTTTTGCTTCCACTAGAGTCCATGCATGACAACGTATAATGATAATAACAATAATAATAATATCATTAATGATGATGATGATGATGATGATAATGATAATAATAATAATAATAATGATAATAATAATAACACAAGAATGAATATCGCCATACATTGTTATGTAAACATCTCCCCGGCCCTCATGTCAACAAAGGTAGTGTATAAATCTTATTGAAATGTTTCAACCGGTCATAAGTAACACGAACAGAAACCAAATGAATAATACAGTAAAGTAATATCAAGATAAGAATGCTATTAATTCAATTTAATTCAATAATGGTATTTTATTTCACAAATTCAATCGCATACATATGGCAGCCAAATTGCTGAAATTTGACATGCTTATTAAAATTCTCCAACACATTAAATTTCAAATTAGAAGACAATTATAGTAGCAATAATTTATTAGAATAAGGAATGAAATAATAGAAATTATACATTAAAATGAGCTCCACAAGTACAGTAGAGTTTGTTCATATTTGAAAAAAATTGAGCATGCCTACCTTCACAGTTTTGCCCGCTATATCCTGACAGACAAGTGCAATAATAAGAAGTACCTTGACCTTGGGCACAAGTACCGCCATTCAAACATGGAGCGGACGAACAGGGGTCGTTGAAGGCTGTTAAGAGATAATTGATATTCCCTCATTAATTCATCTATGTAAAAATGCTTGTAGCCATTAAAGAAGCACATTGGTGAAGTTCGAGCAAATCGGACAGTCGTAGATGAGATTTCATTTCGTTTATTTTCTTTTCCAACCATTTGGTTTCGTACATCTTGAAATAAAAAGTATACATAAAACAATATTCTACACATAATATGAAGTAAAGATTATCTTGCACGCAGGTTGGTAATGGGGAGGCTGCTGCGTTCATAACGTAAAAAAAGAATCAAACAATATATCTTTAATGCTTTTATTTATTATATGGGAACCTAAATGATACATATCAATTATAGTGAGCTATTAGGACTACTCCAAGATTTATTAGAATTCTCAATTATTTTTTGTGACCGATTTTTGGCAATGCTTGAGGAGACGCAACGAAGAACGATGTTTTTACTCACAGATGGTTTCTAGAATATTATTGTCTTTGTTCTGATGCAGTTAAGCAGAGGCGTCGATCCTGGGGGGGGGGGCAATGAAAATATTGGGGGGTAAACCTATCGTTTTGCCCCCCCCCCAATAATTCCACATACATGTGCAAAAATAAAATAAGATTGTAATGTTACACAGAAATCAGCAAGTGAGATTGAGATACAAAACTCTTTATTTAAAATCGTGCTCAAAATGTCCGCTTTTCAGATTGGAATATAAAAATTTTAAGCTCGCGCTTCGCGCTCGCATCATTTCTGTAGTAAAAACCCATACTTTTCATGAATAAATAGGTGAATAGAATGTCCCGTTTTCAGTTCTAAACCTCAAAAGAACTCCCGCTTCGATTTGCAATAATCTTTTGTTGGATATATATCTTGTTCTTTATTAAAAACGAATAAACCGTCAATTTTTTTCAGATCGAAATATCAAAATGTTCAGCTCGCGCTCCGCGCTCGCATCTATTGTTGTTCAAGATATACCTATCTTAATCTTTGGTACCAAAAATGCTTAGAATATCAAGCTTTCAGGTCAGAATATAAAGACATTTCAGCTCGCTCTAGGGACTCGCATTATCTGTTTATGTATCCTCATGAGTTACTACAAACAGTCCTAAACAGGTACCTTTTCTGGTTTTCAGGTCAGTATACTAAAAAATTTCAGCTCGCGCTTCGCGCTCGCATTAATTTGATGATTATTTTGTTGGTGAGATATGTGTCTCTTTCATATATATATATATATATAAATGTGAGACATTATATATGTTTACATATATATATATATATAATTTATATATATATATATATATATATATATATATATATATATATATAGGCATAAGTGTGTGTGTGTTGGGTTTGTTTGTGTTGTGTGATCGAGCGCCTTTGGGACGTTGATTCATAAGTTTGCCACCCCAATCTGAAAAATGGATCAATGCCCCTGCATTTAAGAGAGTAAAGTAAGAAGAATTTATTTATTCCCGTCGAATAGTTTTGTCAATTAGTGAATGATCGGTTAGAAATCATACAGTAAGATAAAATACATAATTTTGACAATTCAAACTCATTTGTTTTTCCAATCATAGAAAGAAAGAAAATGGATGATCATCACAAAAGAACTTACCACAATTAGCAGTGTAATCTGAGCAGCAATCATTGTTGTTCTGGCAATATTCATCGCAGTAGCAACCATTCATATATCCACAGTCACAACATCCTGCGCACGAGCCTGAAGTATAATCAAGTGATTCAAATTGATATCAATCGATGTGGAATAGACTTTCAATCAGGATCAAAACATACAGACTTATCTAAAAAGAGTAAGACAATGCGTCGTTTAATTTCCTTTGAGTTGGTGAGAATTCCAATCATCATCGTCATCAGCATCATAACTTTAGACCTGCATGACTAAAAATCTACAACATGATCTGAATGTGTTTTGTTTTGTTTACAAAGGAGAATCTCCCAAATTAGAGAACTTAAAACACACACACACGCTCACACGCTCACCCCCCCCCCCCACACACACATAATAAAATGCTTAAATGACATGCACTTCGTGTAATTTCTTTAAATTTGTCCTTTGCTCTTGTATTGATAACAAAAAATAGAACTCTACCACCAGCCTGTGCTGAGACTTGATGAATAACAAGTCCAACGATGACAAACGACACTAGCAGACGACAGTTCATTATGGTCAATTCAATCTTACGATGCAGATATTCAAAGCCTCTTGTCAGAGAGAACCGATAACCTGTTCTCTGCTGAGAGATCACCTGCTATTTTATACATTTCTAACTTTGTTTTTTTCCCTCGTTCATACAACACCCGAGGCAACATATGGGTTCAAATCGAAAACTCAATAGTTTATGTAAATGTATCGTTAATCATTGATACTGCACGCTTTATTGTACCAAAAAAGGTACATGCTGGAAACGTTGTTAATGATTTTTTTAACCTAAATCAAATCGCTTTCCCCCTCAGGTGTTTTTTTTTTTGTCAATATTCATTTTTTTCCGACGGAAAAGTAAAAATTTCTTTGCTTTTGCCCGCAAACTTTTGTAGTTAAAAAAAGAGTTTTTACATTGCCACCATGTGGCACATTTGTACGCTGAATTAATCTAGCACACTGGCAGGATTTCCTCTCTTAATACAACCATAGCAATAATTTGACTTATATAGCCCAATCTCTGCACGATGTATTTGATATCATCAGTTCCAAATATCACGATCCTGTCATGTCGACATCTTTTAAAAAGAGATGAATAAAATAACAAGATCTCAATATAAATTGAGAAATAATGATAAGATTTTGTTGATCTTCTGCAGCATTTTTGTTGAAAATGAAATAAACATGACTCGTAACATTAATTCCAAGAAAAAAGAAATGGGGCAGTAGCTCGATACCTTGTCCCTCCCCCCCCCCCCCCCTTCACCTCGTTGTGCAGTCCTGTCTCTAGTCTCCCGAAGGACTTGACGAAATCTCCTGCCAGCATTGACACGATATCAAAGATCTCGGTTCTTGTTAATGAATCAACTATTCCAACTATATGGAATCTGTGACCTGCAACCCGTTTTACAAATAGTTGCGATTGATCCGATCATCAACCACAACTATGGAAGCCAGCAACGTCAACATCTAAATTGCATGTTTGTTCAAAATATTTTGTTTAGATATAATGCTGTTCACTCATACATTATTTACTTTCTTGAAAAGTTAGGGCGATTCTTTTTGTTTACAAAGTGTATTGCGCAAATTTCCTGTAGAAAATATCATGACCATAACGGATTTTCATATATTTGAGCTTGATCGGATAAATCGTAATTCTTTGTAAGACGGGGCCCTGATCATCTATTTGACTTTACACTTTTGTTGACATGCTTCATATTTTGGTCGAACTTGCATTGACTCCGCACTATCGTACCGCAATAAAGTGGAACAAGTCAATTTGGAAAGCGTAATAACCAAATTTTGCCCCACCCCGCCCCCCCAAACAATCAATCTTAATAATATGTAGATTTAGAAATAAATCATGAATAACTAGCTAATACGGAGGTGTTGAACATATATAGGGTTACAGAATTAAGACGCAATAAATTGATCAATATGTCGGGTCATAAAATAGCACACCTGTTATTATTGTATGCTTGCTAAAAAGTATCAAACGATTGGTACAAACAATGCAAGGTGTTCTATTCACACCGAGAATTCGAAGCTCGATAACAACCAGTGAAACGATATTTTTCTTGAAACAAAAACTTATTTCGATATCGACGTATATGTTAATGATTTAATGTTATTCGTTAGATAAGCCTATATATTTGAACAGTTGTAAGTTTTCGCTTGCCTATATTCATGTATGATCGTAAAGGTTAAACAACAATCAAACCGTCGCCAAATCTGACTTTTTATAGAAAAGAAGGAAGGAGGAGGAGGAGGAGGATTGAAACGTTCAATAAAATCATTTCGCCCCCTGCTGTCGAAAACTTTGTTGTAAAAATTCGTGATAATTGATTTTTTCTTTCTTTTTATAGGAACGAATGTGAAATGATTTGTGTATTGATATACTGAAAGTACAATAAAAACCATTTTCAATTTTCTGAGAAATTGACAATTCATTTATCTTTTTTTTTTAACCATACGACGACTCGGATATGTAGAAAAGCTGCTCGAATATCAATATGCATGGCCTTTGGAAGCTGGGTGCTGAAGCACCCCCCTCCCCCAAAAAATCCCTTGGAGGTGCTGCGTGTATTATTCACCATAGGCAGCATCCCCAGGTATTGGAAAAATGTAACTAAAATCTAAAATAACCTTAATAGTGTAGTGAAACCTTTTTTTCTTTTTTTTTTGCTTTTCAAGTTTATCTGGACCAATTCGTTCTCAATTTTGTTGTGAAAACCTTTTTTTTTTTGGCTTTTCAAATTTACATCAGCAACCCTAGTAGTAGTCAAAACATCGTTCCAGGTGAGGGCCCTTGGCAAGGCGGTGCTGCTGGAGGTGCTGTGTGTATTATTCTCCATAGGCAGCACCACCGGCCCTGGATATCTCGTACTGTAGGTGTGACAAAATTGAGAAATTTTTGTATAGAAACCATCTTTTTTTTGCTTGTCAAATTTCTCGGGACCGAATTTACCATCATTTTTTTGGCAGTGAAACCCCTTTTTCTTGCTTTTCAAATTTACATCAGCAACCCTTGTAAAAAATTCACCCTCAGGGCCCTGCGCGTGGGCGGAAATCCGATTCCCCAAAGGTAGGGGGGACAAGCCTGAAAAATTTGACAAGCAAAAAAAAAAAAGTTCATCACCCAAAATGAAAGGTCATTTTAACCCCCCCCCCAAAAAAAAAGGTTTTCACCCAAAATGTAAGGTCATTTAGTCCAAAATACATGTATTATTTCGATTGTGAAGTGATGTATTTTTCTCCATCATGAAAGACCAAAAATAGTAGGGGGACATTTGATATTGTGTCCCCCCTACTATTTTTGGTAGGGGGATACGTCCCCCCCCCCCGTTCCCCAGTGGGATTTCCGCCCATGGCCCTGCGCATATGACGTCACAAATTAAAATTAATAGAAATTCTCATAACTTTTTAAAGATTTTTTTTTAGATTTTCCTCAAACCTTCGCCAATCATTTTTTTTTTTTTTTTTTTTTTGGGGGGGGGGGGCTATTTTTAAAATAAACTTTTTGTCAGGGTGAACTTGGAGAAAAATCATATACTAATAACATATCTCTATGAAAAAATACGTGACAGGATATTACGAAAGACCATTAGTGCCACGGAGAAAAAAAAACACTATTTCTACTAATCTGTTATAACAGATTACGGTATTTCTACTAATCTGTTTAAACAGATTATAATCTGTTATAACAGATTACGGTATTTCTACTAATCTGTTATAACAGATTACGGTATTTCTACTAATCTGTTATAACAGATTACGGTATTTCTACTAATCTGTTTAAACAGATTATAATCTGTTATAACAGATTACGGTATTTCTACTAATCTGTTATAACAGATTACGGTATTTCTACTAATCTGTTATAACAGATTACGGTATTTCTACTAATCTGTTTAAACAGATTATAATCTGTTATAACAGATTACGGTATTTCTACTAATCTGTTATAACAGATTACGGTATTTCTACTAATCTGTTTAAACAGATTACGGTATTTCTACTAATCTGTTATAACAGATTACGGTATTTCTACTAATCTGTTTAAACAGATTATAATCTGTTATAACAGATTACGGTATTTCTACTAATCTGTTATAACAGATTACGGTATTTCTACTAATCTGTTTAAACAGATTATAATCTGTTATAACAGATTACGGTATTTCTACTAATCTGTTTAAACAGATTATAATCTGTTATAACAGATTACAGATCAACAAGATACGACCTTCTTTTGTCACTTAACTTCCGCTATAGTGGCTGTGATGACGTCACCCGCACACGCTCGTTGAAACTGTCGACCACTAGCGTTCGACCAATAAAAATGAAAATAGCGACTGGAAAAAAATGAGTATTGCGTCTCCGAAATGGTGCAAACAAAAGGGAAATTGTATTTCTCCCTAGCGATATAGATTAGGATGTAGGATTGAAGGATTTGATGTGATATAATGGGGCTAGAAATAAAGCACGAATTTCTTAATAGTATTCAACTACCCGAATTCTACCTGTTAATCTTAATCATTATGGATGTGTAACAATGAGGAGACTACGTTCAACAGGAAGTTTGCGCAGATTAAACTAACATGACAAAGAGGGAGAGAGGGGAAGATATAAGCATTTACGTGTATCTCTATGGTTTGTCAACATCACATTATTTTCTTTTGAACCTAATCTTGATTTCGGTTTCAAAACACGCCCCGATAAGTGAATATTTGAATTTTATATGTGGTTAAATGGCCTCGATCACCCCCCCTCTCAATGTCGAAATATAAAACAGAGACTGAAATTTGATAAAACCCATATAAAAATGTTTTTCTTTATCATTGCATTATTATTTTTTAATATGAAAATATAAAGGAAATTAAAATAAAATTCTTAAAGCGATTATGACAGTGTCAACGCCCGATGTCAACGTCAAATATTATCTTAATAGTTGTAAAACAGAACAACAACAAAGTGTTAAACAGTAATACTGTGGCAGAATAAGACTGGAAATACCAGACTCATTACAAAAGAAATGCAAAGGATATTCATTCGACCCAACCCATTTCCAGTTTTATTAATTAAATATACCAAATTGACAAAAGGCATCCATATGATTCGGCAATTTACAGTGATTCAACAGGATCGATGGGCTATCATTTCAATTAAATTAAAATTCAAATATTCACTTAACGGGGCGTGTTTTGAAACCAAAATCAAGATTAGGTTCAAAAGAAAATAATGTGATGTTGACAAACCATAGAGATGCACGTAAATGCTTATATCTTCCCCTCTCTCCCTCTTTGTCATGTTAGTTTAATCTGCGCAAACTTCCTGTTGAACGTAGTCTCCTCATTGTTACACATCCATAATGATTAAGATTAACAGGTAGAATTCGGGTAGTTGAATACTATTAAGAAATTCGTGCTTTATTTCTAGCCCCATTATATCACATCAAATCCTTCAATCCTACATCCTAATCTATATCGCTAGGGAGAAATACAATTTCCCTTTTGTTTGCACCATTTCGGAGACGCAATACTCATTTTTTTCCAGTCGCTATTTTCATTTTTATTGGTCGAACGCTAGTGGTCGACAGTTTCAACGAGCGTGTGCGGGTGACGTCATCACAGCGGCTGCCACTATAGCGGAAGTTAAGTGACAAAAGAAGGTCGTATCTTGTTGATCTGTAATCTGTTATAACAGATTATAATCTGTTTAAACAGATTAGTAGAAATACCGTAATCTGTTATAA